>NW_009727513.1:1963-5171 GCF_000703405.1 Apaloderma vittatum | reverse complement strand
TGGCAAAAAGTCTCCTTTGTTTCAGCAGCCAAGAAGATAGAGTCATCTCTCTTCTCCCAGGGCCAGCATCCAGGATTTGGCAACAAAACTGCTTTCCTCCAAGCAGCATCAGCCCCGAGTCGTACCTGCTCTTTGCCAGCACTCACCTCACCGTTATACTAACCCGGTCACACAGATCACGCCTGTTCAGTGCAAGGGAAAAAACCAACAGGCAGACACCTTGATTGCCTGACACTACTTGTTCTACACTCAAATTTCCACACTTCTCAGTCTGAATAAGGCTGCTTTATGCACCATTTTATTACTGCAGGTAACACTGCACACTCTCAGCAGCAGGTACAAAGATTTTGGTGAAAGCAAGTTTGTTGTCTGAGAGTTTAGGGTTTTTTCCTTTAAAAAAATAAAAAATATCCCTGTTCGTAACTATGAACATTCCTTGCCAGTCCTCAGTCAGCCAAAAAACACATAAGGTCTTTCTGAAAAACTAAGTTCTGTGCAACAAAGTTATTAACTGCTGGGAAAGGCAGGAAAGCTCTTTTACAGCTGTTCATAGATCCACTGAACGTCACCTTACACTCTGTAGCCCCTTTTGGATTCTGCAGACTTCTGGAGCAGGCTGAGAAAAAATAAAACCCTTGGCCAGAGAAGTTACGCTGCTTCTTGAGACATGTTTTCTTTGGGTTCAGGCCTCAGATTCTCAGCCAGAGATTTATATCCCTGGTGGAAAATTAAAAAAAAAAAAAAAAGAAAAAAAGAAAACACTAGGTTTTTCTGCTTTTCAGGAATCTAGAGAACAAATATGAGTTTCTAAACTGTTTGTGAAAGATGTGAATTGATGCCAATGCCCCCATGTCCTTTCATTTGAGATCATGGTTATTCTGAGAAAGTAAAATTCTAAACATCTCTGTCCATGGGTCCTGCCTGCAGAAGAGCAGCGCAGCACCCAGCTCTGGACCAGTGCGCTCCTGGTCACATGATGCTGGGAGCTGGGAGAGGGGGCAGCCCAGCCCCACCAGCTCCCATTCGGCACTGGGGGCCTCCAGGCACCCCGTGAGGCACATTCCTGGGCACACTCCAGCTGTGCTCCCACAGAAGGGGAGAGCCTGGTCCACCCAATGCCAAAGTCCCCATCGCCAACATTTGAGCGTGTCCACACGACGACTTTAATGTCTCGTGGAAACCTTTTACATAGGCACTGTGGCTTGTGCCAGTTACTCCAGTTTCAAACAGGTGCATGTATGCCTTGTTTTAACAAATTGGCTATCGTCCCAGAGTAGATGAGGACAGAACTAATTTTCTCTATTTAATTTATGATTCCACGTTTTTATCCTAAAACTGCACACTGATGCTTGGGGATCGGCAAGTGCATTTAATCAGTACCTAAACCATACCCAAGCAGTCCTGTTTCTTCTCATTCCTGCGCCTGTAGCACGAGCACACCATTCCTCACACCCAGTCTGCTGCTTCGCTTGCTTTCTGCTTTCCCCTCTTAAATGGCACAGACAGCTGATGAAGAGCCAGGCACTCACCTTGAACCAGACTCGCAGCTCCATGCAGGAACAGCCAGGCTTGAAATGAGAAGTAATGCTTGCCAGGTGCTCCCAGGGGACTGGCCAAAAATAAACCCACTCTCCAGTTAATTTCCTTCCGACTACTACAAACATTTCTCCTTTAAGAGCATTTGATTTACACAAGGCAAGGAGGTTTTGTATTTGTTTGCAGTAGTGGTGGCAGACCTAGCACACAACAGGGAATATTGACTGGTTTTAAGCACCTACATAAGGTGTCCATGCTCCTCATACAGACAAGAGATCTTTTAGGATGTCGTTCAGAGCACAGTAATTACAAACCTGCCTCTCACATTTGATTATAGCAGGAGTCTAGACGTCTAATTTAGGTAGAGAAATTATATACTTGAAATTAGCTTGTACAAATATCCCCCAATGCATCCGTTCTGTGAGGAACCAGACTGGAGGCTCTCTGGGAAGATGGTTATGGCGAGTAGTACTTGGCAGGCGGTGACGAGTGGAGTAAGTCTGTTTACAGGTAGCTCTACTCAGCTGTGACTTCCACCAGGCAAGCCACTGCAGCCAGCCACAGCGTGCCATGGACTGAGCGGGGAACCAAGCCCCAAAGACCCCCAGCTCCTTCCCTCAGCTCAGCTGCTGACATTGAAGAAGGGAAGTCTCAGCACTGGCACAGGACAGAGCCGGTAGCACAGCTACTCGCCAGCCCACGGAAATCTACTCCTTCCTTCTCCACAGTGATGCAGCTGTGACGGAAGAGACTGGGAATATCCTTGAGTCCTTTAACCACAGGGGTGCTGGGATTGTGCAGGCTAACTGCTGGGTGTAGTGTTGCATCTCATGGCACTGCCTTTTTTTTTTTTTTAAAGGAACCACCTGGGTCATAACTTTAATCAAGACTTTAGAAAACAAAGCATTTAGAAAATGTGACCAGATGCATTCCAGCTTCATAAGGGAATTTTAAAGACTCCCAAATTAACATTTTTTTTACTTAAAAAGAACTGTTGTATTTGGAAATGGAGACATAAAACAGTACCACAGGAAGGAGATGGACACAGGTGGGAATGTAATTCAGCCTCTGAAATCGCTCTTTTCAAAATTTTATGTAGCATTTTCATTCTCCATCACAGATAACTGTGTGACAAAGCTGTGCATTGCTACATGACAGCTCATTCTGCTTTTAAAACAGGAGCCCTTCAGTAGCAGCTAAATTGATGCTTTTTATGTGTCCGTCACTTATCAAGGGTAATTGATTAGTGCCTGCGAGGGGCTCTGAGATCTAACAGATTACATGTTCCGAGCCTGCTAAATTGTTTGAATAGATTCAGGAAGAAAAAGATTCTAAATCAGATTTTTGTCTGACCCAGCATTACCTTTCCTGATCAGCGTTTCCCCTTCCCTTTAAGCATATTTTGCTCGGACAGACAAAAGCATCCTAAGCCCAGGGAGCAGAATTTCAAAGGCAGCGAGAAGAGTTAAGCATGATACCTGTTAAAACATACGGAAAGCGGATGTACTTTCGCACTGAAAGTTTCTCCGATGGCTGCTTATTCGGCTATTTAGAGATTACAGCTTTAATCTCGCTCAAGAGAAGAAAACGAAAAGGTCGAGCCGGGAGGAAAGCGATCTCAGGAGAAACCGGCGCTGCCCTCCCGGACGGGTGCGGGGCTCCAGTCCGGCCC
>NW_009727513.1:330-1925 GCF_000703405.1 Apaloderma vittatum | reverse complement strand
GGGCCCCCCTGCCTTAAACACAGCCCGCACCAAGAATAAGCTGGACTCCTGGGGGCAGGGCAGGCGATGCTGAGTCACTTGCTGGCCGGTCCCCAGGCTCTCCGCCTGCCTTGGGCTCGGCATCCCTTAAAGACACAATCTGCACTGCCCGCCCCAGCTGGGCACGACCCACCAGGGACGGCCCCCTCGGATGTCGGGGCGAGGGGGGGTTCAGCCAGATGAGCGGTTCCAAAAAGTCTCAGTTCGTACCGCCGCGTTTCCCTCCGGCTTCCGAGCGCTGCTGCCTTCCTGCCAATTAAATGCTACATTCATACATTTCTTTGTAATTATGAATCAACTCACAAGCATTGCTGCGCACCCCAGGCTCACACAGAACGGCAAACAATATACTGTCACGGGTTGCATCAGCCGCTGCGATGCTCTCTCATGCCTTCAGGCTTGCTAAAGCTGATCTAACTCTAATATAATAGCCTTTTTACCCGCCTCCTCCCCCAACAATTACCAGAGGCTTGGAAAGCCATTGAAATGCAAATAGCTGACGGAGAGGTTATTGGGGAACCAGACTGGGAAGGTACAAATGTTGTCCTGCTAGTTGCCTTTAATTTGACTCAAACGGGGCTGTAATTCTGAATTTCTCTTTGTATAAACAGGAAGAGAGGCAATATTGTTAACGCGGGGACAGCCTTGCACAGCAGGTGAACTGCATCTTCTCCAGCTTGGCTTCTCTGTCATCTGGAAGTTCCGTTACTCCTGTGAGGTGCTGCAGCAGCAGAGAGAACCGCACCAGTGCAGGAGGGTCTGCAACTCCGATAGCACGATTCGAGCGCGCTGAACTACGCTGACTTACCAAAACCCTCTCTGGGGCAGGTTTTATAGACCTTCCTCCCAGGAGGTTTGTGCAAGGCAAGACACTGGGAGCTGTGGAGTCTCCAATCGTCTGCATGGCCAGAAATGAAAACCAGTAATAGAGCATCCCTCCCCCTGCTATCCTGCCACATCCTTCAATTCCAGCACCTCTAAAAAGGACTGTAAGCGCTCCACGATCTGTTTGCTCGCTATCTTTTCAAGGGATGCTCCCACCAAGGACTAAAAGCGCTGTCTGGATCTCAGGCAGTTCCAACACTCGACTGGAGCACCTGGGGACAGCGGTATCTCCCAGTTGCTACAAGAGGAGAGGGTGGGACTAGGACAACCCAGGCATTTCTTCAGGCTTTCAGTCCCCACTAAGGCTTTAGGAATTCCTCCTAAATATAGGCTACGCCCTCAACTCCTTTCTCCGTAGTGAAACAACCTATAAATATCAACAAAGAAGATATTTACTGCATTTCACCCCCCCCCATTTGAAAGAGATGTACAGATGAGGGTCCAGCACCTGGTGCACATGAACTTACAAGAGGCAGCTTCTTAGCTCTGGCAGGGAGGTGGCTGAGAGCACATCTAACCACAGTATATAGAGACTTAAGAACAGTTATTAAGATGACTGAGCCAAACTCCTTGGCAGTGGCAGGCAAGGCAACAGGGAGTAATGGCCGAAGAACTAGTCAAGCTCAGTGGGAAGGTCAGACCGGACCCAGAAACAACTCCTTCACTAGCAA
>NW_009727513.1:0-314 GCF_000703405.1 Apaloderma vittatum | reverse complement strand
GAGGGAGGTGGGGGAGCCTCCATCCCTGGAGGTTTTCAACTCTCCCCCAGCCAAAGCCACGGCTGATGCAACCTGCTGTCTGTGGGTCCCGCTCTGAGGGGGCCTTTGGGCTAGAGACCTCCAGAGGTCGCTTCCAGCCAACATTTCTATGGCTTCGTAACCTCCACATCACAAACTTGGTATGAAAGGGTGAAATTGCAGCGGCTTCTTCCCCTCGTTCTTCTGCGGAGCCCCTTTCCGGGAGCGGGGCAGGGCGCCCACGCCTGCACCATCGCCCCAGCCCGGCACCACTGCTGCCGCCCCACACGGCTCCC
>NW_009727512.1:0-4070 GCF_000703405.1 Apaloderma vittatum | reverse complement strand
ACAGGGTGCTTTGGGAAGGGGGTGCATTGGGGAGATGGGGAGCACTGTGGAAAGGGTGCAGCGGGAACAGGGTGCAGGGTGACAAGGCACAGCCAGGGAGGTCATGAAGGCACAGCCATGGTCCCTGGAGGCACAGGGATTTGGGGTGCCGGGACAAACTGACGGTTTCAATGAACAGTATAAATAGTGGCTGATCAAAATATCTACAAATATATATATATATATACGCATACATTCAGAGAGAGATGTACATGCATACATCATAGGCTGGGCCATTAGCATAGACCTCGCAGCATCTCAGCTAAATAAGCAACACATGCTCAGTTGTTTCTTAAAAGGTGATTTACTTCGATTATTTTTATTAGAAAAGACTTTTCCCCAGCAGCCTGGGAAGTCTTTCAATACGGCCGGTGGCTCCTTTCTAATTCCTGGGAGGCAATAGCCTGAGAAGGAAATGAACCTATTGCTTTTAGCGCTGAAAGTGGCCCTAGAATTGCTCATTAGAAAAATGGAGCTTTAAAAATACTAATGCACAAGCAATTCCCACGTGCAGCAATACTGTTAGGGCTGGGACTGAAACAAAGTGTCTTGGCTTTGAAGCAGCAGAGATCCTCTATTTTTACTATTTTTTGAAGTTGAGGAGTGTGAGTCATTACAAGGAGTGACTGGGATGCACCTTCTTAGGAGAGGAGAGGAGAGGACAGGACAGGACAGGACAGGAGACACACTGGAAATCAGTGGGGAGAAAATTGTGACAACGCTGGAAGCTGACAAATGCATGAGGAACGTGGGCTGAGAGATTCTGGCTGTTGTTTACCATCACTGTTTGCCACCAAAACCTGCTAAAAATACAGAGGGGAGCACGACTGGGTGACAAAGTGACATGGACATGCTGCAGCCATCACCCACACTGTGGTGGTGCCTCAGTGCCCTCTTCCTTCCATCCCCACCTCCTTCCAGCGCTGCCTTCACTGAGTCCTGCCTTTGCATCTGCTCAGATGCCAAAGGGCCATTCTCTGCTTTTTCTCCTCAGTTTGGAGCTTCTCAGATGGTCCCTGAGCAATCCTCCGCTTCAATCCTCGTTTCAGGCTGGGTTTTCCCTTCCTTCTCTTTGCTGGTCAGAAAAATGGAGTTGAAACTGTCACGTCTCCACTGTGTCCTTCTAGAAGCATTTACCTACAGTGTTTCCAGCGTAGCACATTTAGCACTTCAATAATTATTTGCTTTTCTTTGCAAGATCAAGGAGACCTATTGGCAGCAGCTGCTCTGAGCTCCACTGCTCAGATCAAATCGAACCTTTGCTCAGCCCCTGCTCGTACTTCTCTTTCCATCTATGTTGAAAATTGACATCAGGAGGAAAAAGGCTTTAAAATAAGGATTGTGTGCAGTGCAGCCCTCCACGATGACCCCGGTGGCATCCATAATGGCATCTTGGGCAAAGAGCTGCCTCATGGACCGCAGATGGGGTGTCCCTCTCTGGGGACATTAGCCTCTCCCTGGTACGGTTTGCAGCATCCCCATGCAATGCATTAAAAGCCTCAAAATGGCAAAGTTGGGGTTAATGCAGCCTCAAGGAGCTGGAAAATGGAGATTAGAAAGGCAGGAAAGGGGAAGGCAGGAAGTCCCCAGGATGAGAAAGGTCCTGGGGAGGGCAAGGGACACAGCCCCAACAGTGCTTTGGGGCAGAGCCACCTCTTCATGCCATAAACTACTCAACCTAGTGCTTTTTTGGGTGGGGGTTGGGAGAACAGAGGGGTGTTTTGGATGAGCCCATGTTGCCCTCCCCCATGGGTTTTTCTACAGCAGCTTGGTGCCAGCATCTCCAGCAGGTCCAGCAGATCCTGGGCTGCCAGACCTGCCCTAGTCGCTCTCTCCTATTGCCTACTCCTCTAGGCATTCACATCACACATTCAGATACTTCTTGCTATTTAAAGAGGAGCTGGTAGCATTCACTTGAAGTCATATTTTAAGCAGACTTTAAACATTTCCAGGGAGTATTTGAGAGAGGTGGGGGAAGATGGGCTGTGAACAAAAGCCAAGGGCAGCAGAAGAGCCAATAATTCATCAGCAAACCCATGCTGACTGCGTGGGCACTTGTTACAATGCATAGAAATGGGAATTAAATGCAAGAGACCCGAGTTCGATATCCCACGCAATTAAATGCAAGGAATGGCTTCTGAAGAGTGCAAGGTATGAAAGGGCTGAGGATATCGGCACAGAATTGAAAACCTGTCTTTTTAGGTCAGATAGCTCCCAGTACCCCGCTACATACATCTGCCACTCCTGGAAGCCTAAATAAAATAATGTATTTAACGAGGCTTTCTCCTGGTGCTTCTAATTACAGCTGGCTGAAGATTGGAAAACTGCTCTTGAGAAGAATTGAAGAGGAAAAGCACATCAGTGTTTTTTATTAATATTATTGCCATGGGAAAGACTGAAGTGGAAAGCTAAAGCCTCAAACCCCCATCAACCATCCCGACACTGTCAATAGGGGCATGGATGCTCTCTTCCTGCAAATAAAATACTAATTTAAGAGAAATTGAGTGTGCAATGAGCTGTAGGCAAACTCAGCCCTTTGGCTCAGACCCGGGCAAGCCCCAAAGTGCTTGGATTAAATAAGCCATCTAGGAATAAAAAAACAAAAACAAGTGGTCTCTTAGTCCACAGGCTCACCATTTCCTTTGTGTTATTGAAATTTAGGATTTATCCTTTTTTATTCCCATAGATGTCCAGGGCTGTGACACTTTCAAGATCCTGCATGTGGAGTTTGATGAATGTGCAGAATCCTGCAGGCGCATCGGTTGTGGGTGGAGGAGGAAACTCAGGAGGATGCTGGGCCCAAGTGCATTTTATCTCCTTTTACTTAGAGGAAAGGTTTCATGTTAATGCAGATAACGCAGCACTGCCCTGAGATAGCAGGGGCAGAGTCTACCTGACAATAAAGGAAGGGTGTGTTTTCCATAAGCTGAGCATCACAATGGCTGCTGGTGGAGCAATAAGATACGATGGGGAAATGTCCCTGGGCTGGGCAGGATAATGGTCCCTGTCCTATGGCAGGACCTCAGCCATAAACCCTGAATTACCCAAACATGCGGCATGTTCTCCTCCTGTCTCCTTTTGGGGTCCATTGGAGATGGGTAGATCTCTGCGTGCCCCTGCACCCTCGCCCCACAGCGGCTGCTCCAAGTCTCTGGCATCACCTTAAGCCTCGCTCAAAAAGTTTGTCCTAGAGATCCCTGTAGCCTTCCCACTGCAGGGTTTAGCAGCCTCCGGTGTTCCTGAAGAGCAATCACCGCCTATTTATGCCGCAGGAAAAGGTATTTTTCAATGGGGGGTTCGTTAAAACCTGAGGAGACCCAACCTAAGAGACGTCTGGAAGTGACTAAAATTAAAATACCTAAAATTAGCCTCCCCGGCAGTGAAACCTCCCTCTGATCTAGATGCCGAGGCGCACATGACCCAGGCGTGACTTTCTCATTTTCCCCTCCCGCTGCCATCCCATTCCCAAAGCCACTGGGCACGGCTGTGGCAGCCCACGTGCCCACCCACCACCTCGCAGAAAATAACGCCTTTCCACCAGCTCTTCTGAGGTCCCTTCCTCGGGTCAGAAAATTTGCCTCTAAGTTTACATTCTGGGACTGTCCCATCTCAGATACGGCCAAAAAGGACGATGTTTCTCTCATTGCTGTGGAAACTGTTTGGGATGGGAATTCTCAGGCATTGGGGGAACAACATATATTCCTCCAAATCCTGGCCACTGATGACACTCGTTCACGTTTATTTTCAAGGTGTCTCATTTCCTTCTGAGCTCCTCTGCCACCCAAAAAACAGCCCCTTTCAGGAGAAGTACTCAGGCATATAGTTTTCTGATGTTTAATCTCATTAGTGCATGAGAGTAATTGAAATTGCAGTGCTGCTGGGCTGGCCTGATGCCCACGGTGCTGCTTTCCTCTCCGATAACTCCTGCATGGAAAGGTTTATCACATTTTGCCTCTCCTCCTGAATCCAGACAAGCCTTGGGGCTTTTGACCCCTGGGGAGGTCTCCTCTCCTCTCCTCTCCTCTCCTCTC
>NW_009727511.1:249-21167 GCF_000703405.1 Apaloderma vittatum | reverse complement strand
CATCCCTACCCTCCAGCGTGTCAGCCACCCCTCCACCATCCTCTACCACAGGTACTTAAACATCCCCTCTGAACATCAGTATAAAATTTATCAGTAAATGGATTTAAAACCAAAGCAAAATGCATTTAAAATTAACATTTAAATGACAAAAATTCAGTGAAAAATAAACATTACCTAGGGTAAAGTTTAAGTTGGCATATCTTTGATAACTGTAAGTTATTTCACTGCTTAGTAATTAGAACTACTAATGGACGATAATTTACATAATAGCATCAACTTAAATTTTTAAGACTTAGATTTTCATTCTGTGGAATTTCTATTAAAAGTTATGTTAATTGTTTCACATCCAAGATACCTTTTTAAGCCTTAGTACACAGCAAGGTAATATAGCTAACCTGAATCAATATACTAGTCAAATGTCATGTTTATCTTGAAATATAAGGGCAAAAGTATAAGCAGTAGAATAATAAATTCTATGGAAATACTTAAGGATACAAAACCTCCTCTATTAAAAGTCACAGAAAAGCAGGATATGCAACTTCCAATGGCAATTAAATGGCAGACTCTTACAAAGTCACCCCTTTGTAAGTGCATTTATGAATGACCTCCAAAAATGAAATTCGAAAGCAGCACTAATTATAAGAAAATAAGTGTACGGGCAGGCAGAAGGAGGTAAGAGAAGAGAACAGAGAGCAATACACTGGAAGAAGAGACAGAGAAGCAAGATGGAAAAAGAGGGACATGGATCTGTTGCAGCATGTTCAGAGGAGGCCACAAAGGTGATCCAGGGGCTGGAGCACCTGTGCTACAAGGACAGGCTGCGGGAGCTGGGATTGTTCAGTCTTGAAAAGAGAAGACTTCAGGACCTAATGGCTCCCTTCCAATACCTGAAGGGAACCTACAGGAAGGCTGGGGAGGGACTTTTTACAAGAGTGTCCAGTGATAGGACAAGGGGAAATGGGTTTAAGTTGAAGGAGAATAGATTTAGATTAGATCTTAGGAAGAAATTCTTCAGTACAAGGGTGGCAAGACTCTGGAATAAATTGCCCAGAGACGTTGTGGCTGCCCCCTCCCTGGAGGTGTTCAAGGCCAAGTTGGACGGAGCCTTGAGTAGCCTGATCTAGTTGAGAGGCGTCCCTGCCCATGACAGGGAGGTTGGACTAGATGATCCCTAAGGTCACTTCCAGCCTAGGCCATTCTATGATTCTGTGATTCTATGATTCTATGAAATAAAGTATATGGAATATCCTCTTTATTAAACATAGGCAAACATACTCAGTCACAGGCTGCAGCAGAAACAGAATTTAAGTGATTATGCAAGCTCGAGTACTACAGAGCAACCTGTTTACCTTTAAACAGAGATTCACTGGCATCAGCTTGCTGAAATACAACCTAACATTTTGGTTGGGAGAAATAAAGCAGGCAGACCAAAACCAATATTGGATAAAAAAGTCGCCCCCACAGAATAGTCATAATCACGCACAGAACATTATATCAACCATTTCTCTCAGCAGCCATGCATTCTCTAAATAAATTAAAAACTGTCTTGTGTCCACAGGTTCCTGGAAGAGAGACTGAAATGAAGCAAACAAAGCAAGACAAACTTCTGACAATAAGATCACAAGTAGATACTTACTACAAACCTACTATTCACTTTTTCTAGAATTCTTTTTTCATTTAGAGCCATTGATTCTCCTTTTCTCTTCTTTATTCTCTTTTTTTCTAGCTTTTTACAAGCATACATTTTTCCTGTTGCCCGTACTTGACAGGCACACACCTAAAAAAAAAAAAGGAAGGTATGTCAGAGATGCTAGGGTTTTTTTAAAGAAGTTAAAGTTTCATTTTCTTTTTTCAAACTCTTGAATGCTCTCAGAAAATGAAGGTCCATAAACATCAATACAGAACTTTCATCCACAAAACACCTTTGAAGGGTCACAAAAGAAGTAGAAAAGGTGTTTATACAGAAACAAAACAATTTTTGTTGAGATTGAATAGTTCAGCAAAACTGTGGATCTTGTGTTGGTGAAACACCTAATGGTGGTAACAGTATACAGTTAGGCAAGCAGGACAAAGGACAAATATCCACACCATAATCAAGCAGGAGAACGATAATGGTAATTTAGTACCCTCCTTCCCCTTCAACATAGGGCTTTGGTTAAAATACGTAAGGGGAAAAAAAGTCCAATTAATTATAAACAGAATTAATAAATCTGTATATTTTTTGATTCGGTTCATTAATATTGTACATAATTATTTATTAGAAACTACATTCTTATTGCCAAATGAAATTTCTAAACAGAAGCAACTGTTGTCAGCAGAAGTTTTCTCCAACTTTGTGCATGCTCTACAATACTGGAACAAATGCATTAGAAGAAAACAGCTGCTTCTCTATATTAACCTTTTCTTCTTGCCCCACAGAAAGATACTTCTGTACTCACCTCTCCAAATCCACCTTTGCCAAGTACTCGGTAATGTCTAAATGTGTGTTTGGTTACTGGTTGCCTGATTAACAGAAAGAAACAATTACTGCAACAGGAATTACAAGAGTCAGCACTCCCCACCCCGAGGTCCATCTTCATGTTCTCCTTCCTGTTCTACAACATTTTACTCAACACCAGTTGCCTTGACCTCATGAACACAGCACGATGAGAAGCTGAATTGCAAATCAAAGGGGTGCTCTGACCAGAAACATTGGCTCCCTCATGTGGTCATCAGGCATTCACAACAGCAGGAAGAAAAATGGATCAATTAGACCCTGTGCTCTTGGTTAGAGCCTTATCTGTTCTCATCAGCAGTCAAGTTGTCACCTCCAGCCATCTCCCTGAGTTGCAGCACGCTGACACGTAGGCTGCGATTCAATGAGATCATGCTTACAACGCAGCATTTAACAGGTAATCTGTGCTTTTCCTTTGCTGTTCTGCTTTCTCGTAAAGAAAGAGTCATAGCGTGCAACAGCAGCTCGAGAGCCAAATTGTTAAGGTATAGCTGTAGTGAAAGAGCAACACGTAACTGGAGGCAGTAAAGGTGTCAGCCCTTCTAGGCTAAAACACTCCTAAACACGTATCAGCGCAGGGCTGTTTCATGGTGGTGGGTTGGGGTTTTTGTTTCAATTTGCTAAGGTCGCGGGTTCGATCCCCATTCGGTCCCCATGTGTTGCCTGATCTAGTCATCTCTGGTGGCAGGGAGGCTGGATTAAAATGATTTCTAAGGTCCCTTCCAGCTTAGGCCATTCTATGATTCTATGATTTTAGAAGAGCATTCATTGTTAACACAGCTTTGTTCTCAGTACAGCAAATGGAGGGTCCATTTGTTGTACTGAGAATTTGGTTTAATTGTTTGAGTAACTTCCCTAGTTCTCTTTTTGACTTTTTTCAGTCACATGAAGACACTGGATAATTGGAATTTCCCATAAAAATCAATGCTCAAGTACCTTAGTATTTGGATATGTGATCATGATACTCAGCAGCGCTGAATTAGAGTCTATTTTTACCAATTTCAGCCTTCTTAAACAGTTCAGACATCATTTAGTATTGTTTTAAAAGCCCAACCCAGATTCTGTTATATACAAATCTTGCTATCTTGTAATTACTAGATTTGTGTCCATACCACTCTCAAAAAGTAATTACCCAATCACCCTTATAAAACGAATCTCCTTATTTACCATGAATTAGAGAAACTAAAGGATGGTAGCATTCCCCCCCCTAAAATGGTATCCACCTGCATGCTTGACAGCCAAACACACACGATAATAAATTTGCATTTACCAAATACAAATTTACCACTTAAGACTACTGGACAGATGCTTCTATTGGAGCATTGACTCTCACTTTCGCATCAACATCATCCTTTACATCTTGTTTTTCAGGTCATAATTTCTTAGACAGGCAGTGTCATGCATTAGGACTCTACAGCATCTCCAGCATAACAAGCAGAACTGGCCATAAAGCAAAGCAAAATTATAAAGCAAACATTATAAATAAACTTACTTTTCCAGCCATTTCCACTGTAAAAACCGGGAAAAATACACACTTTCTTGGTAAGCTTCAAAAGGTCTTCTGCTTAGGTATTCATGGACAATCCTAGCAACAGGAATATGAAATCAACCCTACACTGAAAAACTGATGAAACAGGAGGTGCTATCAATCTATTAAAATATCAGTGAAGTGTAGAAAGGAAAACATTGTCACTGTGCTCTACAACAGTTTTAACCTAGGTGTCTCAAAGTGAGTGCCTGTCACAGAAAACTGTTCCTGTCAAAACACTAGTGAATGCCAAACTACTGTTACTTTGAGTTCGACCTCTGCATTCTCATTAAGTGTCTTCAAGCCCACCTAAACATCCGCCTCTCAGTAGCTATGCAATGCGTGCATGATCCCACAAATATGACCTCTGAAAGACACTTACAGGAGACTATCTACAAGCTTTCATAAGTTCTTTGCAGACAGCTATGTAAAATTTTATTCTAGGATTTGAAATGGAAATACTAAATGTCATACCCAAACATGAGCACCAGGTACCTTATCGTTCCCCTTGAACTGAACAGACTGAGGCAGAGGGGAGGGGGAAAAAGTCACTCAAACCGTATTCAGATATTTATTGGACAAAGGAAAGGGAATGACCTACATGACAGACCCTACATTTGAGACATGTTTTATTAGGTGTCCTCACACATCCCTTTCAATCTGATAATCGCAGGTTGTTATAAAGTATGCTTCTTTGTGTTGCTAGGGAGATGACCCAAGCAGTGACAAAATGTATTGTAATCCTTCAGACATGCTCAGGCAGGCCTTGAAGAACCAGTAATATTAGAAACACAAAGGCTTCAGAAAGACATGCAATGCTGGTAAACATGTACTGTCCCTCCAAGACAAGCCTTCCTTGCTGCTGCTGTGTGAAATATCACTTCATGACTTCAGAACAAAACCAAGTTGTATCTGTTTGTGTTAGCTATCACAATCGATCCTCTACTCCGCTATCTTAATGGAACACAACTGCTGGCCTCAGTGCAACCTGTTTTCAAGAACCATAAACTGTCTAACGTTGTTCAGAAACCTCTCAAGCTCCAGTTTATACCCATGTATTTTTCTGAGTTATCTTCATCATGAAACAGAAGTCACTCAAAAGGTAAGAATATAATAAAGAGAAATACTATTCTAACAGTATATGTGGTAATAGATAATAGTGTGATTTTATGCAAAAATAGCACTAAAGAAAAAGATCTGCAAAAGTCAAACGTCTAAATTATATCTGAAGGAAACTTAGTCCTTTAATAAATCAGTTCCAGATTTCTTATCTACAATAATTTCAGAGATCAACTACTCCTGCGTGTAATAAGTACACCTTTGATTTCTCTCAGAAACAAAATTTCTCTTGTGATACTCAAACTGAGCACTGTGCATTTTTAACTTACCTAGTACAGTCCATAAAGAGATCCTTAGAAGGGTTCTTTTCCAGTTTTGCTTTACATTCGTTTACTGTTTCCTGAGGTATTTCTGGCAAGTGTGCTACAGACTTTACATAATTTAAAAAAAAAGACAATGAAAGCAATTTCATAAATCAATGGAAGGATTAAAAATTCTGTATTCAAAGTGAAATGAAATCTTCTAATACAAGAAAAGGAAAGGAATGGTTTGGCTAAAGAGAAAACCAAGAAATTCATATTCAGGCAAATTTTTTATTTGTTCTCTATTACAGAAAAATGCGTTGAAAGCTGTTACAGTTATTTACTATTTCAGTATCTGGGGTAACAAACTTTGCAATAAGTTGGATTTCTTTTTCTTTCCATATGTCTACCACCACAAAGCAAGTCATCTATTTGGCATGGAAGGAGGGGGAAAGAAACACACATACAAGTTGGGAAACTATTTCCAAGCAGCCCAAAGAACAGACACGAAAAAATCAATCAGTGAGATCTAACACATGCAAAATTTCAGCTATTAATGATCTCCATGCAAAATACCAAGAAACAGAATGCTCTAGAACAAAAGAAAACAGAACAACATTTCACTTTGTGAAAACCTGCAGCAGTTCTGAACATTTACAGCAAAGTGACCAAGGCCACTCAGGAGTCAGAGAAGAAGTCCAAGAATTTCAAGGATTCGTCATTCTCACGTCCTCAGACTACAAAACTCTGAGTTACTTTGTTAATAAGTTTTCTTTAGATGCTAACTGAGTTTGTTTAAAAATATCTCTTTAGTTAAGACCAGTATTTTAATTAGAAAACGTAGGAGAATAAAGCAAAACGGTAGTCATCTTAAAAGCAGAGATCACTCAAGGTTTCTGTTCGAGTTGGTAAGAGTTTCAGAAACACAAAAATGGGACTAACAAAGTTTGAAAGTCAATTTACTAAAAACAATGCCACCACTTAGATCTCTATTTATCTGACATTTACAAAACACTCGAGACAACATTTTGCAATATAACATATTTACCCCATTAGTGAAGTACGTCTCTAAAACTTTCAGGCCACAGTCTATGCGCTTTTCATCTGAAGATACCTCGTATTCTGCCTACGGGAATGAAATTGAAAATTAAATTATGTTCTGAGCTACTTGGCACTGCAGGCTTTTACGTGATGCTAGGTAACTTTCAACATGAATAACGTAATGCACCCAATATAAACAGAACTGAAGGGTCTCATTGTTTAAAATCTATTTAAAGATTTTTAGGCTACATAGTGAAACATGCATGAAGAACAGTCTTAAGAAAGAAAGCACGTGCAATTTAACTTTTGGAAAGCATACAGAAACTGCATGCTAGAAGTGAAATTAGATCAATTACAGTGAAATAGTGTATCTTTAGTGTTGTAGGATGGAATGATCTAGATGGGAAATAATTAAATCAAAGTACACTAATCAGCTTTTTCTCCACTGTAATAATTTTTTTCCTTACACTACTACTTTCTACAAGGGCATGTTAACTGGAAATAAGCAAGATCTAAACCAAACCCTGTTTCATTCTTTGAGAAAATAAAACTGAGTAGATACAAAATGTCATGATTTATTTGACTTAGTAATACAATGCATTTTGCAGATAAACAGTTGGCAGCTTAACAGAACTCCAGAGGCAGCTTCTTATGAAAGACAACCAAACCAACAAACCATCAAAGAGATACTGGTATTGAAAATCTCCAAGAACTAGTTACTATTAATAATTTTATGGATTAATCTAGAACCAGACATCAAAGTTACAACATTTAAAAGTGGAAAGATGAATTTGCAAAGAACAATCTCAAACAGCAACTTGTATTAACTTTGTAAGCTGGGCCAACTCAAAGCTTATTTCATATCTCAGAGTGTAAATGCCTGCACCTGGGAACAAAGGCTCCATGGCAGACCTCCACAACGGAGGGACTGCATCGTACAAAACAACAGTTTGGCATATTGGCATAACAAGCACTAAGAATCTCATAGGAAGTTTGAAGTGATTGATCTAATCAGAAGTTACACACCTTTATAAAGAAAACCAGAACACTGAAAAATGACAGTTCAAGAACCAAACACACACACAATACTGAAAATAACAGAATCCCTGAATTCCTGTTCTACCATCAATTGTAACCAACCCAGCTGACTCACTGCTAAGTCATCAACATCTCTTTCTGCTGAGACAGTAGCATTAACCACTTCAGCACAGTACTCAAATCCATAAACAGTTGCAAGCCATTGGTTTTGCTACTTTAATTCCACAACAATCCATTTAATGGTAAGGAATTCCTCTGCAACTACCAATCGACTTGAGCAGGTCAGAAAAATCAATCACAGCAGTGCACTTAGCACCTTTAATATTTTCAGTTATGCCAAAGTAGTCTCTAATTTAATACAAACAGGCACACTGTTTAAAGTAGATACTGTAATTTAAAAGGAAGTTTAAGACAGCCTTGTCAAGTAATTTCTGTTACTCCAGAACTTAAAAGAGAGAAGTTTGAGCTGCAACTCATTCTTTCTCTACTTGAGTAAACTTGTCCCCAGCTGGTGAAATGAGTCACTAGATGACTGGATAACTATAATTCTTCACTTTAATTTCTATCACTTTTATTCAGTCATTTCACAACTCCTCTTTCTGTGAAGCCAAGCTGACTACAGACTTTAAGGTTATGCCTTCTCAAGAGTTAAAGCTTACCAGTCTTAGGTAGACATAGCATTGCACTACCTTGACTTTGCCATTTTGGCCTCCTAAAATAAACATAATCATAACCATGCTGAAATTGCATTGCTTCATGTAAGAAAATCAGAAAACTTTTAATTTTGATGCAAGGCTCTTCAGACTATGGCATTTATACCAGAAAGCTTATTTTCAGAAATATTTAAGTCTAAAATTTATTTTTAAAATAATAAAATAAAAAATTGACAAAACCCAAAGTAAAAACCCCACAACCTTAGCTTCTCCTTTCACATTACTGCCTTACAAACAAATTCAACAAAAAAATCCCTCAATCCCACCCCAAAAAAAAGCTTCAACAAGCTTGCTGAAGTCCAGTGCAGAGAAGGGAATCAGGCTAATTCAGGTGCCACCTGTAAGAGACAGTAGGTATTTTATCTCACTTCCTTGATCAAGACAGCAGGGTAGCTTTCAGATTATAAAACATAAAATTGAGATTAGCTGAGCGCTTAAGAGACCTTTCAGTGATTCACAAGCATACACTTCTTCATCATGATTTTTCAAATGTGAGTTAATAATAAATTGTGAAATCATCCCTTACATCTGATTATCTCAACTATGACAGTCCCTGCTAATTCACAGAAGGGTTGCGATCCACATAACAGTGTAGGTTGTGTATTTCAAAACAGTTCACATTTTTCAGTTAGTGGAAAATGCAGTTCCTTCCAAGAGACAGTGTCATCTGTAGGGCAAAGACATGCCTGCCTTACGGTCATGCCTTTTTTTCTCCTTTGTGCTGCCAAAGATTCTGCTACTCCTTATCTAAGCTTTTAAGAATTAAAAACATGTACAAAAGTTGTAACTGTTAAGGGTACGTCCACAGTTGTCAGTGGTGTCCCCATTGATCAACATTGGTTAAGGCTCTGGTTTACATTCACTTCAAGACATTTAGGTCCTTTGTTCTGGATTTCCATTCAATCCATTCCATGTCTCCACCTGTCAAATTGGTCTCTGGAATTTGGTGCTAGAAAATCTCCTACGAGTCACAAAAGTCCGCTGAGATGCACATGGGAAACAAGCCTAATTGCAAAGACTTATTGACAAACATAAAGCAATTCTACCATTTGACACTGAAGTCCCTCTTCAGCTGATGAAGCGCTCAGTTTATACTCCTGGAGAGGTCCGGAAGATATGGTGAGGTGGGGAGTGCAGCAAAAATCCCAAGCTTCCTTACACCCTGCACCTTTCAGAGCCCTCTTGCATTCCGATACTGTATTTTGGGGTGCAGGTAAGTGGCAGCACTACCCTACTTCTATCTTCTTTGCTCATTTGTTCCCTGAATGTAAGAACAAAACTGGGTGGGACGAGAAAATTGTTGTTTTGGTAGCTAACTCAGCGTAAGAAGACTGTAGCTTACTGTGCTTGGATTAACTATGCAGGACAAAGAATAAAAAGCTTTGAGCTGTTATTGTCTCCTCTTAAGGACTGCCATGTGCCTGCCTACTCTTTTCTTACCTTCCCCCTGGTTTTTGTCTGAGGATTATATAGAAATCATGGCTGCGGGCAAACTTCCTTCCTTCCCTTACTTCTTAGTGTTAGATACCGAGATGCAAATATTTAAGATAAAATGATTTCTTTTCCCTTGGTCTCTAAAATCTGGTTTCCCTCCTTCCATAGATGGTTCCCTAAATTTCCATCTCCATTGTATTTTTTTTTAATTAGTACATTCTGTCTAGCCTAGGGCTTCCATGCAAGTTGCAACATTTTCAAGTCTCTGTTTACAATGCTTTCAAGTCCGAGTATCATACATAATATTCACCGTACGCACATCCTTTTAGGCTCAAATGTCAAGCTACCTTTTTCATTCCCATTATGCCCATTTTGTAGTTCTGATTGTACTATGATGGCAGAGATTTTATATTAAACATCTTCCTTTAAGTAACAGAGCCAGAGTTTTTTAACATTCATCAAAAGTTACAGCTTTACAGTTGGCAAAGAGTAAATCGTACTGTATTTTCATGGATGCAGCATTAGTGAACAGATGTGTTTAGAGAAAATTAGTATTTTATAAAATTGTTGTGTATTAACCCTGGTAGGCACCTAAGCCCCACACAGCTGCTTCCTCACTCCCCCCTAGTAATAATCAGAAAACTAGAAGTCAGAAAACCTATGGTTTGAGATAAAGGCAGTTTAATAGATAAAGCAAAGCTGCAGGCACAAGCAAAGCAAAACAAGAAATTAATTCACTTCTTCCCATCGGCAGGCAGAGGTTTAGCCATTTCCAGGAAAGCAGGGCTCCATCCTCATGAGTAATGGCTATTTGGTAAGATAAGTACCGTAACTCCAACTTCCCCCCTTCCTCCAGCTTTTTCTTGCTGAGCATGGTGTCCTACGGCCTGGGATATCCCTTTGGTCAGCTGGGGTCAGCTGTCCCGGCTGCTTCGTGCACCCCCAGCCCCCTCGCAGGCAGGGCAGCGTGAGAAGCCGAGAAGGCCTTGACGCTGTGTAATCGCTGTTCAGCAATAACTAAAACATCCTTGTTGTCAACATTGTTGTGATCAAAAATCCAAAACATAGCACAGCATGAGCTACAATGGAGAAAATTAACTCTATCCCAGCCAAAATGGCCACAAAATCCAAGTTTTTACAAACAAAACCGCATAGCTGTTGCCTATTAAGATCCACCTCCAATTTCTCACTGCTTACCACTGCATCCAGAAATTCAATGCATCTTTTTAAATCTGGTCTGGAATCACAGAACTGTCTGAAGAGAAGTCTTCCTATTGGCTGCTTGTCACAAAGCTGGCTATAGTCTCTTTCTGAGAAAGAAATGATAAGTAAATATCTTGATTTGTTTTTATCTTTGTCATAGCATGGTCCTTACTCCCATTCGAGAACAGGTCAGAAAAATACCAAGAAAACATTAAGATTTTAAATTAATAGTTTTAGCAAAGACATGCAGTGATCCCAAAGAACAGTGAAACACTCACTTCCGGCCAAATTTGTCTTTTAGAGACCGTCATATTTATTAAAAACACCACGAATGATATGGCTAAGTTTCATTTTGGTTGGGGGGCTGAAAGCAACAATACCATGAAATAACTATCCCAAAGTAAGCAAGATTGTTTGAATAGAAGGAATACAAGAGAGTAACAGAAAAGGTTAAAAAATTATCACAAGATATTAAGAAAAAGGTTAAATATTTTATGACATCATTCAAATTACAATTCTAATTCATGGTATTATAAATTTATCCTTTAGGAGCCGTTTCCTTTAGCAAACAAGGAGCTGTGATACAGCTTTTATCTTCTCATACATTTATATCTTCTCATAAATTCTCCAACACATTAAAAGTTTAATAACTTTCTTTACTAATTAGTATTCAGAAGCAAGACAGAATCCTTTCAGAAAACAGCACCAACTCTTACACTTCCTTGTTAAAAAAAAAAATCTTTTTTTTTCTGACCATTCTTCAGGACACCTACCGATCGAGCATCTGATACCTTCACAATGACTAACCGGTGGCAACTTCAGCATCTCTTTCCATTTTTTACTACGCCCACTCCGTTTGCCTAGAAGAAAAATACGAGTAATGTAAAACACAACACATAGTAATGAAACAAAATACACTTAAACACATTTTGTATACTCAAACTGTACATAAATATCCTCTTTCTTTTTTTAAGGGTAGCAATATAATAGTAATAAGAATAGACCCCATTAATAAATGAGTGGGCAATGCTCAAATACACACCATTTATTCTAAACTACAGGAAGACAGAGGACATCGGAAAGAACCCAGTTGTTACAGAATTCAGATCTTTTCAATGATTCAGATTTTACAGACTAGTATTAAACTGATTTTAAAAAAACACCACAATATTTTTCACAAAAAAATATCTGTGCTCTCGTTTGCTATGGTAAATAGGAATTTCAGCACATTACTTTGACCTGAAGAAGCCACTTCCATTTACAGAAGATATGCATACAAAAAAGCAGAGATAGATGAAGGAAGACACATGTATTTTTAATTGCAAAACATTTCAGTGGAAGAGCAATTTTTGTGCTGCAAAATATTTTAAAAGAAGATTTTACTAAGTGATATGGCCAGCTGCATTTCCACATGACAGAACAGCAGCAAATTTGCGCAGAAACTTTCTAACTGTACCAAAGCAGTATGTACTGTTAACCACAATGGGAGCGAAAGGAAGGGAGTTACCCCATGTAACCTGAATAGAAACCAAGCAGAAAACAGCACTCAACACTTTCAGAATTAAATTGTCAGGGAGAAAGGAACTAACATCTTCAGAATAATAAAATATCATTTCAGTCAGAGCAGTTCTAGCTTAGTCTACCTTAGCTTATACCAAATGTACATGATCTTTGCTAACAGGAATGTTGATGTCTCACTGTGGTGCCGCAAAAAACATTCTAATATCCCTGGAAAAGTAAACAAATAAGGAATACAAAAAATGTTGACTTGCAGAGATTTTTTGAACTGATACCTACATTTTAAAAAAAAACCTGATTCTGCACTTTATTCCTAATTACTTTTTAAGTCATTCCCCTTCCAAAATATTATTGGATACAAATATATCAAATCTCCTACTTCGCCCTCGTACTTCATGCAGTACCAGAACTAATCATGAAGCTGTAATTACCAGCATCATTATAAGCGACTCCAACTATTTTAGTAAAATATTTTTAATGTTAAAAAAAGTTGAATATATGGTTGAAGAAAACCAAACCATGCAGGGCAAAGAACATTTCAAACAGAACTGAAGACAAACAAAATCAGGGAATACTAACATAGATAGCCTGTACACCTATATTGAATAGAAAAGGACTGAGTACAGATTATTATGTGATTAAGGTAAACAAGGGACAGAAGTGTCAATTTTCAACTACGCAACTGAAAAATACACTAAGCCACAAGGACCATGTAAGTTAAATTTCCTATATTAGAAACTGCTCAGACTCATTTGTGCGCGACAGAGTACAATCAATATTGACCAAGAATGATAAACCCACCCAAATTCATCCCACAATGCTGTTTGTGAAAAGTAAAACTGAACTGCAATATATACTGAGAATATCATCTTCTGAAGCACAAAGGGAAAAAAAAATGAACAAAACAACAAAAACCTCAAACCAAAAAGAGAGAATCACTGGTGCATTACAATTAAGTCCAACACAAGCAAGTCTGCTCTATTTTGCCCAAAATATTTCACCAGTTACTTACTACATGACCATTATGAATTTCATTTTACAAAAAGAAACCACATGCTAGAATGCAATTGAATTCATCATCCTACAGATTTCAATAAAGACTACACGCAATTTATTAATGATACAGGAAAATCGAGCGCTTAGGAGTATCGCCTAAACCGACGTGCTCTCCATTTTCCCTGAACTGTCTGTTCTTACATTAACAGTAAATGCACAGGAAAAGTCTGCGTGTCCCAATAACATAAAGAGAATGCTTGACCTACATCATTTACAGGTAAATTGGCCATTTCTCGTAAAAGTTATAGGAGGAGGCCAATTTGTTTGTCATATTACTCTCCTCACTTGCAAAATCCTTTTCCATTTCTGAGGCAGTTTAAAAGAAGTATCAAATCAAATTATAATAGTTGTGGTTTGTAAGTGTCTTAATATTGATTTCAGAGCTTCTATTCCGAATATCCTTCTAAAACACTTCAGATAAAATTCTTCCAGAAAGACCAACAGCTTACTTTTCAACACAGCAGCAACAAAGCCATTAGGTTAATCTGCCTTATGGTTGACCTGTGTGGCTCAGATGAATTACCACTTTTGCCTCTTTCAGATATAATTGCTGGCTAGAACAATGTCCAACTTGAAGCGACTCATCTTTTACAAAGAGAAGGGTGGGTGCAGCAATACAACATCACAGTGAGGAAACACTGCAATTACTTTTTCAGGTACATGAGAACCTTACCTTCTTCTCCTCCACAAATTACTTCTTAGAGTTAGAATTTCAACATTTACCTCTTTACAAGATTTCACTTCTTAAAAGGATACATACTAAATTCAGTGAGGTCATTGTATTAGAATATGGTATGGGAAAGATGTTTCAATGTTTCCATTTTTTAATTTTTCCTTTAAACTTCAGAGAAACATTGAAAAACTTCTTTAAGGCAAGGTGATTTGTTTATTCACCAGTAAAAAACACAACTAGTTGCAAAAAAAAAAAAAGAACAAAAACCAACCAACTGCTACGGCAAAACAAAGCAATCTGGTGCAGAAACAGATTTAGACAAATAATATTACTTTTCAAGTCATTGTATGGATTTCCCACAGCCACAGAGGTCTTCCTTACAGACAGGATTTGCAGCATGACTCTCATTTCACTGAGCCCTGAACATTATTAGTCAGTCTTCCTTGAGACAGAAAATGTAGATTCTGCCCTACAGAATGAAAGTAGTGAGAATCTTTTGGCTAATAAATGTACAGAGCCTATATGTGGTAAGATTCAGTGGCTACTACAGTGTCACTGAGATTTTGCCATTTATTCAGGGCCCTCCGTGCTTCAGCTTTCCTGCCGGAAAAGGTCAAGCAACGTTCTCTGTGGCTGAGCAGCACACAGCTATGTAGCACTAGGGGTGTGTGATTGCTACAACATCATTCTTGCAAAACTAATTCCACAAACCAGATTGTCAGATACCAGCTGAGAAATTCATACTAGACCACACCCAGATAAGCTCTGAAAGCACAAAACTGCAACAAGACAATGACCTACTTTAACTGTAAAAAAATCAATCAATGAAAAGTGCAGAGGAATTTAGGCAGAACCTCTAAATCATCTGTGCTGAGATGCATAAGAATAATCCAAGTGCACACTCTGTCTTATAACATCTCTTCCTCGCAGCAGGGAAATTCGCACCACTCACAATAAAGATCAAAACCTTTCACTCAAAGATCAAATCATTGCTGTTTAACTATGGCCTTATGCTACAGAGACACTTGTAAACACTGCTCACTAACAGATTTTGATGGTGTGCCCTTGCTGTGCAAGATCTAGCTTCAAGACCCTAACACTGAAGAATTACTAATACCTCAGGTCCTCAGCTCACAACAGAAGGGTAATGCTGAAATAGCAGTGACTGCAGGCTAGGAGACAAGTTCACACCATCATCGAGGAAGTCAGTCATCCTTCCAGTTCCAGAGACAGCTCATACAATACCACTTTGTGGGGTGTCTGCAACTTTCTCATCGCACAGGTCAGATATATTTTTTTGATATCAAGTTTACCAGAATTGCCTAGCAGAAAATTCAGGTTTCATCTCAAGGTTTTTCAGCATTATAAAGACCAAGGCACTTCTGAACATAAACAGAAGCAAAATTGCAAGCAGCTCAGTAAATAAATACATAAAAGGTATCTATAGATTACAGATTGTTATGGCATTTTTAAGATAGCATTCTTGATTCAGGTACCCAGAGTTGAGACTTCAGCAAGGTAATACTTGAGTCCTCTCACTCATCTGACTGTTAGAGCAGTAACACCGTAACTAGTTAAAAATTCCAGGTATCTACGTGAACATTTGTGCAGCTTGTTTATATGCACAATCATTTATTGTTCCTACAGCTATAACCACCTGAACAACTGGTTCTTCACATCAGATCTCTCTATAATTCCAGTATTAATGTACACCTTTAAGGATGGCAGTGCATACATGGCTGAACAGCTTCTCTACTTCAGAAATTAAGTATGAAAGTCTTTTATCAGCTGAAGTGAATGTAACTAATCTGAACCGGAATTTAATTGAATACTGCAAACAATGTAGCACCTATTACAATGAAACACATTTCATTTTGATATGTCTGTAACAACTTGACCAACAGGGTTTAACTAGAGGAAAAAAATAAACAAACCTAACAGTAAGAAAACTCCAATTTTACAGATAACTCCTTGACAAAGAAGGATTTTTTTATCATGACGGTGCATCAAGACTACAACAGATAAAACAGAAGTAAAACTCCTTTAAGTAGATTGTGAAACCTCTAGTTGTAACTGCCACGTTTGAAACAACCAAAGCAGCAGTGTGTATCAATAACTAGACTTCTCATGTTGTGTTTATTTAGAAAATGTAATTATTTAGATTCCAACAGGCTCACATGCATTCTTCTTACAGTTCATTAAATAAAGGACAAAAAGGCAGACATTGTGCATAATTCTGTACAAACACAGGAAGACATGTTTCCTGCCACAATGAGTTTACAGCAATTTTAAGCACAATGCAATAAGGGAGTGCAATAGAACATAGGATGCAAATAAGGGAAGAACAGACAAAAATAACAGCAACTGCAAAACCTCACAGCACTCTCACGTTTATTTGCTGCTGGTGAATGAACTTTCTGGGTATAAGGGTGCCTTGGTTTCCCACTGGCCCATATTCCTTCAATAGCCAAACTGCAGTGATCTGAGCAATTTCCTTAGAATTTTCTTCCTAGTTACAAACACATACATTCTAGGATATGTGCCTGAATTCTAGGATATTCTAGGACATCATCACCCATATCTTACTGAATTATTACCTTATACTGCAAGCAAAAGTAGGATTCACTTGCAGGATTATTCCAGCTGTTTTTAAACCTAGATAGATAAAATACATCACCTGAGTGGACAGCTTATATTTTGTAAAGAGGGCTACACTAACACCATTTGAACTCTGAAACAAGTATATTTCAGGATTTGCTTGAGCAAAACTGTAATCACATACTGTTACTGAAAAGTTCCGTCTAACTCCATCCTTGGGCTGCCCCTAACAATTATCAAATCTGTAGAAGCTTGCTGATCCATCTGAAAACTAATTTTGGGAAGAAAACCCCAAACCCAAACATAGAAAAAAAACCACCACAGCAACCCCCACACCCCAGATAGTTTCCAGTTGGATCCACAAACCAATCTTACCCATTCTGCAACCACAGGCTAGAACCAACACAACCAAGAGCGTGAGGAAAAATTTGCTTGAGGCACGATCTTAGCTTAAATCAGTCATGACAGAGGATATTATCTGCCTAACAGCAGACCCAATTCTTGTTCACAAACTCTTCCTGCCAGAGCAGTACAAATGAACTTTAAAGTGGATGCAAATGGACCAGGTATGTTTAAAACACACTCTTGGCATGGATCCCCAATTGGAGTAAACTGCCATTGACTTCAAAGGAACTACAGCTCTACCCTTTGGACATATTTTTGGAGACTATTACTTCAGGCAATGAAAAAAGGAAGGCTCCTAAGCAGTTTAAAGCATACAATGATTAACTTCTCTCCTTCAAAACATCATAGATTATGTGTGAGATGCTGAAATGAATTTGGGGCTTACATATACTCAAGGGATTTATTGAGAGTGATTGAAATAACTATGAGAAACAGAAGATGCAAACATAAAGAGAAAAGTGAATATAAAATAAAAATACATTTGTGTGAAGTTTCTAATTTTTTTCAGAAAAAAACTAGTTTTTGTTTAGTATTTCTCCTTATTTATGGGATAAATTCTTCAATGTCCTTGAAGAGATACTCATTTCAAAGACATTTCTGCTAGGAAAAAAATGAAGGTATTCCTTCCTCTGCTCTTATAAAAACCCTAGAAGTCATATTGCTGCACATTATTCTTTTACACATAAAAATCCCTGCATGTAAAAATCTCAGTAAGGAGAGTCACACTGTCCACCTCACAGTTCATACACCACCATCACTTAACACTCACCTGTTTTTCTATCTCAGTTGCTGCACTTCAGCGCTCATTAGATCAACTCTGAGTTTGCTTTATAACGTCTTGTTTTTCTACTGAGTCACTTGTGCTTGTTTAAGAGGAAGTTTTCTGTTTTTCTTTCTCACATACAGACTTCCCTCAAAAAGTAATGTATGCACAAGAGGAAAGAGCTGGATTGGCACAGAAGTCCACTTATCCCAGGAAACTGGGACAGGGAATCCCAGAACACTTTGCACTACAGTTTTCACCCAGAGGCAAATCCCCCCATAGACAGGTTCGCTCTCAGTACAAGCAAGTCAACTGGAAAAGAGGACAAGAAAAGAAAAAATCTCCCAGTATAGCTCTCGACTCCTCAGTCTTTCATCCATAAAGGGTACTTCATGTCATCACAGTACTTTCTGGTAGCAGGTACGTACAAGAGTCAGATGTTATGAGCCATCGCTAACATCCACATGTGCAAAGAACTGGCATTTGATTATTTACAAAGTCACATTAGAAGAAGGTAAGGAATCCTCATAGGTTCCTTCTTCACATAAAGATATGTCACAGTTGCTACAGAGATATCACAAGTCTTTATTGGACAGGCTTCTATTATAATAATCATTTTATGAAAATGAATGGAAAATCATCTCAGAAAATAGCATCATAAGACAAAATTTAAAGTTTTGAGGTCGGGGGAGAAGCTGGGCTTTGCTCTGGCCTGAAAATGGGACTAGTTAACTCTTAGAAACCAATGCTATCACCATGCAAATTGAATTAGAAGATTCAAGCCTCTAATGAAATAAATTAACAGTATGAATATTAGCGAGAAGATAGAACATAGTTAAACTAGATACAGACAGCAACACCACTTTGTTTTTATTCTGTAGGAGAAAAAAGTAGTAGTAAAAGATGCATTTTGTCTAAAGCACACTAGTTAGTTTCTGGGTCTCTAATTCCATAGATGAAATTTACTTTCTACATATCAAATCAGATTTAAACAAGAGATATGAACCTAGCTGCTCAAGGTGTGCTAATTCTGCACATCTACAAATGTAAAAAACAATACTCATGTCTAGAAATACCAGAGTACCTAAAATTAAAGAAAAATTGTGAGTACAAATCTGGGATCGTAATTTCGACTGTTAGGACTGGCTTATGTGCGTGCTCAGGTATGATTTGTTTATTTATGGTGTTATTTACCAGGCATTTCTGCATTCTCATTAAATGTCTACCATACTCCTTCACAAGACAAGGACAAGTAATCTTTAATTCAGTTTATATATTTGCAATATGAAGATGACACGTTTCAAGGGTTAAAAGACTTTGTAAGATGCTTTCAAGAGTACCATCTATTTCTACTCTCATCTTCATCGTGAAGGAATTTCAAGTTAGACTGAGACTGACCCATGCAAGCGATAATTTAGCCTACATTGATTTCTTTCGGTATGCCACTGAAAACTACAAAATAAGAATACAGTAGCTTACATCTTACTTCTTTTGCTTTTACAACTGAAGTATTTATCTAGATCTACACCTTCTCTTATCCAATCTTTAAGACACTGAGAAAGTGGAAAATGTATTACTGACGTGGCTCAAGCCTACACAAGTAAACACGAGAAGCTGCTATTTTATACTAGCTTAGGATTTTACCTTCTTCCATGAGAAACAGTAATTCTGCACTTTTCCATGCTACCCCACCTCTTCATACACGATACAGTGAGATAATAGAAATGTGGGAAGGAAAAGGCTGACTGAAAGTCTTCTGTCCCAACTGTGAGACATTTTCAGCAAAGAGTTTACTTCAGTAAAGTATCTACCTCACACACTAACTTTGCAAATCTCATTCTCCTGGAGTCTACCAGAAACACGAGAACAGAGCCGGGACAGGCATTTTAAGGAATGGTCCTCACAGATGGAGTAAGCCAGACATTCTCAGACCAGCCAGAGCATGCAACAGACAGAAAATCGTTTCATTTCAAGGAGCGTTTTGAAAAATGTGATGTGAAAAGTACTCCATGCATAGGAGTTTCAAAGCCAGAAATCACATTTTTGTGCATGCTTATACAAAAAAGCCCACGTCAACGGAACAAATAAAAGAGTAACAGCTTATTACCATTACTTTTATAAGTTTCACACCAGGTAGAACTGATCTTCTTCACATCAGCTGCTGTCAGACTTTCATTTACTTCATTAAAATATCTTGTTTGGTCAGTTCTACCACTATAATTTATTTCAAACATAGTGAAAGCTTAACTAAAGAGGCAACCTGACATTAAGCAGCCACTTAAAAGGCTTTCCAGATTACCACTCCACTCTTTGTGGTGAGGGTTTGGGCACAGTAAAGTTTTGAGCCAGACTGCACTTTCCCTTCGTTTCTCAGATCACTTCAATGCAAACTCCACATTCAGGCAGCACCACCACAGACATGTTACTGTCAGTGAAACCAGCCAAAACATGTCCTCTAGTTTGAGGTGGTCTTTTGAGCTAAGGTTGGGAAATGGCCCAAAACTGTGATCACCGTTCTGGTTTTTAAACCCCACTTCAAAGTCAAAAAGCTGATTTTCCTCTCTCGCTGCTTAAGGCAAATTTAACTGGATACACATATGGCGTAAGTGCCAAACTCATTTAGAGTTGGAAGAGCTTGCAAAACATACAGGGGCAGATTCTGTTGTTCTTACTCACTTCAAGGAGCTCCAGCTAAACTAAGGGGACTTCTCAACACAATTAAGAAAAACAGGATCCAATCCAAAAAGAATATGCACATTTCATAGTCGAAAAACATACTCTGCGCTGAGTACAGCGGTAATCTGGGGAGGCTTTCAAGTGGCCATTTAATGGACAGTTACATACATGAAAAAAAAAGCAGGACAATCTTATTTCAGGACTTTTTTTAAATGGCAACCATGTGCTAGACTAAATTTCGTTATCTACCCAAAACGTTTGTTAGTTTGGGAAGGAATCTTCAAGTCGCGATGTTCTGGGGAACCAAAGCATAAGTATCAATCTAGTGAAAACCAGCACACTTTAATATTAGGTTAATGCAAAATATTCGACTGGAAAACACAGGTAGCATTGACCAGCTATGTTTTTCACAGGCAG
>NW_009727511.1:0-218 GCF_000703405.1 Apaloderma vittatum | reverse complement strand
ATGTCAGCAGGATAGAGTGCAAGGTTCTTCCTGAGGAGATTTATGTCATTTTGTCCTTTATATCGGCGAGCAGACACATTTACAAATAAACCGAGCGCTACAGATTAACGACGTTCTTAAAACATCCGGTAAAACCACTATTTGAATCAAGAGCCCGAAGGGGGAAGGGGGAAAAGGTTGTTTTGGCTGTTGGCTGTGTTGAATTTTTCAGAAGCAAG
>NW_009727510.1:0-3725 GCF_000703405.1 Apaloderma vittatum | reverse complement strand
CCCCCACCCAAAGGAAGCCAAGGCCCCTGCTGAGTGAAGAGATTGAGGCTGTGAAGCAGGACTCAAGGTCTTTGCCCCTGCCCAGCATGGTCCTTCACAGAGCAGCTAGGCCCAGGGAAGCTCCTGTCTAGCCTTTAGCAAAGAGTCACCTCAGCCCAGCCTCAGCCTCTCATTGTGACAGACCATGTCTCCTCTTCCTTATCCCATGTTCATGATTTCAAAGCCTTAAGGTAAGAGCAAGGAGCAGGTATCAGCTTTGTCCCTGAAGGCAAGATCCTGTCCTGGAGGAGGAAGATATAGAGGAGAAAGGGGCTTCCAACTCACCTTGTTTCCAAGGATAAGGAGATGACAGAAGCTGTTGAGAGAGTGATCAGTTGAGCTGGCTTTTATACTTGCCTCACATGGCCTCAGGGCTCAAAAACAACTACTGCATACTGCATGCTCCTTATGAACGGAAACACCACATCACACACCTGTGTGCCTCGAGTGAGATCATGTGTCTGCGTACATGTGTATTTTGTTGCACAGATGATACTACTTGTATGCAGCTCACACGTCTGTCTTTTTGTGTCTTTGTGAGAAAGAGGGGAGAGAAGTCATGGTGCCCTGAGTTCCCTTTCAACAATGCTTGACTGAGAAGTGAGAACAGCTCTGGGAAGACGTGTTGGACAGTGTTGGAGCTGTGACTCCTGAAGGAGTGGGCACCAAATTTGTGCTGGACTGCGGCGTGGCCTTGAGGAGGACATGAGCAGAAGGCCATTGGGGTCATGGAGGAAAAATTGAGTTTAATTCCTGTGTGCTGGCCCCCAAGAAAAGCAGAATTTCCTGGTGGCCAAGAGCTTGTGCTGCTGCTGTGCCCTGAGGTAAATGTTTCACAGATTCACTGAGTTCCTGAGGTGAGAAGATTTTGGCCAAGTTTTGACTGTCTCCACAGAGGATGACTCAATGACTTCTCTGAACAACTTGTTCCCTTGTTTCACCATCCTCACACTGAAAATATTTTTTCTTGTTTTCAGATGGAATGTCATGTGTTTTCACTTGTGCCCATTGACTCTCTTCTCAGAAGTGGGCACTTCTGAGAAGAAGACCTGGAAAAGAGGAGAAACATCAATAGGAATGAGATTGGGATGGCAGGCTGAAGGCATCAGGGAAGATATCTGACATGGCTGCTTCCTGACACCCCTTAAGGACTTCTCAGTGGTTCCCACATGAGAAGCATCTCAGTTCTGCCAGAACAGGCAGGTAGGCAGCCATCAGGGATGAGGGAGCTGGCTGAGGGACAGGGTGCAGCAAATTTGGGTACTGGTGTTTCCAGGAATTTAAGCCTTCTGCAACATGGAGGCTGGAGCAGCCTAGAAACACTGACAAGAGCCAACTGAACTTGGCAGGAATCACACTGGAGGAGTCAGGGCAGGCTTCTCCAGATGAAAGATTTCATTGGACAAATGCCAAACCATTTTGCCAGCATGATTGCTTTTAAGTAAAAGCTTTTCAGAGTAGAACCTGTGTGTGGTTTCCTCTGTGTGGTGATGCTGGAATTCCTCTCTCCTTCCTCAGACCATGGAGCCCTGAAGCTAGATCTCCTGCATCTCAGCCAAGGCTAAATGGTTGCGAAATTCTGCTTCCAGGCGGTGTCTCATTGGAGGCTTCTGGAGGGGTAGATTATGCCATTGCTAATTTTCTATATTGCTGCTAGTGGTGGAGTTCCTCAGCTCTTTCTAGTGTTGGGGCTGTTTTCTGTTGCCATTGGCTCCTGCTCTGATGTTCACCACCTTCCTCCTTCAAGCTTCCCCAGGCTCTCCTTGATGTTCCCATAGCTCCTGGCTCTGGATAAGGGCCAGTCAGGGCAGAGGGTTCCTCCATCCCCATAGAGTCAGCAGAATCTTGAAATCTCAAAGCTTTTGCTAGGTTCAGGAGCAAGGACCCTGGGAAACAGCTCAGCCTCTTGAGGCTGCCTGGAGGCAGCATGAAAATTTTGGCCATAGTTCGTGATTCTCCTCGGTGAGACTGCAGTACTGTGGCCACGTTTGATAGCATCAAGGGGCTGACAGTGTCAGTACCTGGTGCTGTTGTGGACTGGTATCACTACAAGCCTTTTAATCTTTGGACCTGGATGTGAGATCAGGCACAACGATATAAACACAGGCACACACTAATGGATAGCCAACACGCACAAGTGTGCACAAAGACATATATACCAATGCACAGCAGCAAGCAAACGTGCACAAGGACACAGACACATGTACCTGTCTACATGGACTCACACCTGTGCATTGGGATAATGACACACAATCATGTTCCCACAGATGTTACTGCAGATGAGCATATCATAGAATCATAGAATGGCCTAGGCTGGAAGGGACCTTAGATATCATTTAATCCAGCCTCCTTGTCATGGTCAGGGACGCCTCTCAACTAGACCAGGCAACACATGGGGACCGAACGGGCCATATGGGTGCAGTGGTGATAGGAAGGGATGTGACTGAAGAGCTGTTCAGGACCTCTCTGACAGAGCAGGGATGGGGCACTCTAAGCAGGACAGACCCATGAGCAACATTGCTAGTGGAGTCTCAGGCACTGTCCAGAGAGAAGTGGAGGCCAAAGGGGTTGGCAACGTTCTCCCCAGGGGAGCTTAATGTGAAAGAGAGTTGAAAACTTGAAGTGCAACCCACCTGGCTGGAAACACAGCAACCACTGACTGCATGGAAAGAAAAAGGAGGACAAGGCAGAGAGTCACAGGAGTCCTTTGTGGCTGAGCCAAGGGTCACAGGACTGGGAGTAGCTGTGGACTTTTGTGTTAGTAGGATCATAAAAAAACATACCAGAGAGCCCCAGGTGAGCGTTACCTGCCTCCACTGGACCCCTTTAGCACCTAGTCCATTCCTGCCCACTCTGACCGATCCTTACTCTGAAGATCCTGGGACTTCTCATCCCAGCACTCCGGAGAAACATCTGTGAGGAAATGGACATGACATAAACTAGGAAATGCAATGACAGCATAGAGGGAAACAGCAACACCTGCCATGTCATTACCTGTGATGATTCCATCCATCATGTATTTATGGAATTATTATTTATTTAATTTCCTCCATTATTTAATACAATGAATTACTTGACATCATTGTGCAAATAACGCAGTTGGCTTATTGAAAATGCGGGGATTTACTTCCACGAAAATTCATAATAAAATTCTCACGCTCTTGGACTTTATAAAAAAAAGACAGCTTTTGTTTTACTTTTAGAAGACTGATAAAGCGTGCACATCACAAGCAGGAAAATTGTTGCTTATGCAGAGGCTGCCTTTTGGCCTGGGGGTGTGTGAAGACAATATAAAAGCCAGTTCAACTGGTCCCTCTCTCAACCATTTCTATTACCTCCTTCTTTAGACACAGGTGAGTAGGAGCCTTCTTTTCTCCTCTATCTCCTCCTCTAGGACAGAGTTTTTCCTTCAAGGGCAATTCGGATAACACATAGTCCTTGGTCTTATGTTAGGGACTGCAGATTGTGGTCATGGTGGAGGGCACAGGAGAAATAGAATATCATGGAGAGAGGCTGAGGCTGGGCCGAGGCAGCAGCATCCCAAAGAGACCATCCAAACAAGAGAATCTAAGCCTGAACTCTGTGGGGATGCTCACATGAAAAGACAGAAAAAGAAGCCCTTGTTCCCCACTACACAACGCCTGCCTCCCAACCTAGCAGGGGCCTTGGCTTCCTTTGGGTGGGGG
>NW_009727509.1:0-1444 GCF_000703405.1 Apaloderma vittatum | reverse complement strand
AGCGGCCGGTGTTCCATCTCGATTGACTGCTTTTCCCCCGCTAATCCTTCTAGGAGAAGAAGAGAAAAAACATGGTTGCGTCACCTGCTGTCGAGGGAACCTATCCGCAACGAAAGCGTTTTGCAGTCCCGTCAGTTTTTCGGTACCGTCACTACAAACTGCCGGTCGTCCCTCCTTAGTGTTACCTGGCTTCTCTGCGTTTTTTTCGTAATCAGAAAAAAAAAGTCTTGCTACAAAATTACACATAATAGGCATCCTCGTGTTAAATAAAGATGTTTATCTTCAGGGGTTTTCACCAAACACTGAGAAGGTCTTTGTACAACGGGGTGGAGGGGTTTAAGTAATTTCAAGGCCAGTACTGTATCATCTCAGCAAATGCCAGGAGAGACTCGTATGTATTACAGACGTTGCAGCATTTCATACGTGACTGGGTTGTGTTTACCTTCTCAGCTGACTGTAACTGACTTCTCAGGCAGATGTCACAAAAAATAGCATCGCGGTAACGGGACAAGTGAAATATTGTTTGTTGTGTGAAGCAGTGATTCATGAGAATACCAACTGCTCACCTCCCTTCTCAGTGGATAGTCATTTGTTTGTCTGCTTGACAGCTTCATGACTATATGTGAACTCTTAAAAGGTGTGTTGTGCATATCGATTTTAGAATAAACTCTTGGCTATTTAAATGAGAAGTGCATCAGGCAGGAGCACTCATCCTATCCTCTTAGAACTCCATAGCTCAATTTTTCTCCACACTGATTAAAAAGCGTGGCACTGCTCTAGCAAAGGTGTGTAGGACTCCTGAACACACGCCAGCTCACACACACATACATGCCTTCACATGACTGCAGACATAGTTGAACCTCAGGAATGAGTCAGATCTCCGGTGTGCCGATTACACAGGTTAAGATCCTTGATCAGACAGCCCTTGAACTTCACCTAATTTGCATTGCTTCACAGCTGCTTCTGAGGTACCTACAGATACAGAAGGCGCATGGGGAGAATAAAGGTGACGTGAGGATTGAAGATAGCAGTAACAAAAGCTGTAAGAGCAGCAATAAAGGAAACAAGGCTGGCTGTGTCTTGGTACAAAGCCACGGTGACACATGTGCCGAGCCTCACACTCGGCGCTCTGTGCGGGGCCCTGCTGTATGCACAGATGGAAGTTCAACATGAACCAGCTCCCGAACCACCGCAATCTACATCCTCGCACCTCCAGGTATGAGGGAAACAGGCTCGAGTGCCCAGCCTGGGGGTGGCAGCGACTGAGGAGACGCCCCGAGCACGTGGCCTCCAGGGTTCCCTGCCCTAGTCCTTCCGCCAGCCCAGTCCTCTCACCCCTTCCTACGTCCTTTTCCCTCGAACCCACCCAGTACCGGTAACCTCCTGCCCCTCGGCACCGTTCCGCTTTTACGCCCGCGAGCCCCGCCACCGACGCACACCCCCT
>NW_009727508.1:0-4013 GCF_000703405.1 Apaloderma vittatum | reverse complement strand
GGGTGACTGGTGGAGCAGCCATTTGTGCTGGGGCCCTTTTCCCTCTTCACTTGTCTCAGGCTCCCATCGGTGATGAGGAGCGGGAGGAGCAGCACCTCCTCTACCTCCACTCATGGGCACTGCCTGCTCCAGCAGGTTTCTTCAGCCTGGCTGTCCCCTGGCAAGCACAGTAAGAAACAGGTTTTAAAAAGAGAGCTGTGGTGCTTATTCTTTCTCTGATGATGCTAAATTTAAGCTCTCAATCTTCTTATCTCCTGTGAACCCAGCGCCATCTAATCTCCTGTTAAAGGCCTGAAACACGTATCTGTTGCAGAAGTGCTGCTGCTGCTCTGCTTGGCCTTCGTGGACACAAACAAGATGCAATGGTTTGCTTCTGTCGCGTGGAAGGCATGCTGGAATTCCCAGCTCCCAAGGGCTTTAGGCCAAAAAGAAAGAAGAGGGAACAAAGACAAAAAATTTAAAAAAAATAAATGAATACACTATTAAAATGTTTACTGTCAGAAACATCCTGGCTTTGCTGCTTAATCCGCCTCCCACTAGCACGGAAGAGCCAGCCCAGACCCCACCTTGTGGAAGCTGCTGAGCAAAATGCAAAATCTTTTAGTGGAACCAAATTTAGTTTTTTGCCTTGGAAGAGGTATCTTGATCCTCTCTGAAAAATTACCGGGTTTGTTATGATCAAACTTGGAGCATAACAGAAGAATCTGCTAAGTGGAGTGGTTGTCAAGACAAGGCAAGAAGAAGGGCTGGAAACTACAGACCCTGGAAAGCCAACAACTCTCTCTGACCATCCACTTCACCCTTTGCCATGAGTCCCTGAGACATCTGCCAGCAGGACCCTCCCCTGCTAAACCTCAGAAGCAGCAGCATTGGAATGGATGAGGTGAAACCCTCGTGCTGCCCAGATGATGGTTAGTTCCTCCCCTCCTTCCTCCAAGGAAATCTCGAAAACTATTTGAGGTGGCCTCGGGTGGAGGAAGGCTGGTTAGCGAGGCTGTCCTGACAGTGTGATGCTGGTTTTGGGAAGAGGATGTTACTTGTATCCAGCACATCTTAAGGGCACCACAGGCCCTATAAATGAGACTTTTCCACAGAGAAATGCCCAGGGAAGTGCTGGCTTTGTCTTTTTGGTACCTGGATTGAGAGCCCTTTTCCAGTGGAGCTACGCTCTCAGGCGCTACTTTTTTCCCAGGATAAACAAAGAATATCTGTGGCCAATGTTCTCGCTGCACCAGGACAAGAAGAGAATCCGGTTCATCCCACCTGCCAGCAGCAAGCTGTGCCAGGATCATTTTCCTGCACTCCCTTTGCATGGCAGCAGGCAGTAACCTACATTGCCAGCTTTGGGAGATGCCGTGCTGGGGGGCAGGGGAGAACATATGAGCTCTCCTGGCAGGAGCGCAGGGCCGTTAGCAGGAGGATAATTGCAATGCCTATTCCAGGGTACAAGTTGTCTGGGCAGGTAGAGTGAGTGTTTCTGGCAGTAGATGAGCCAGACAGAGAATTATTGTCTGTACCCAGTGAATAATAGTAGTTGAATACTGCAGCACTTCAATAGCTCTGATCTGTCCCTCACTGAGGATGGAGCGAGAGCTGCTGCTGAGCAGTGTGTTTGCTGAGCTGTAACTTGCGCAGGTTTCCTAAAATAGTCGGTGAAAGGAGATCCCAGAATCTAAGGGTGTGATGTAGATGGCACGTAGGCTGCACGGCTAACTGCTGGCAGCTGCTGGTGGTGCCCGTGACAGCCACCGTGACGGCTCCTGCTCGGGGACCCTGGCCCCAGCTGGATATAGATGCCTGCTGGGCTGCTGGCGGCCAGCAGCGGGTTTGGGACAGATTGGTGCACACATGGTCTAATCCAGAAGGTGGCAATGGCAATCCATAGACACTGACTAGCTTGGAAACGGGGATTTCTTGGTCGGATAGCCCTCGTATTTACGGGATATTTTCGGAGGGCTGCTCCAAAGAGGCAACTGGGTGGCTGCTTCTCTGCATGCGCTGACCAGGGAGTCAGCTCTACTCCCAGGACCAATACCAAACATTACAGAAAATATACTTTGCTGTGAAATGTGGCCGTTTCCCAGGTACGATTTTGTTGATTTGTAAGGTATGATCTCCTTGCACCCGTTTGTGCATTTAAGTTTCCTTTCCTTCCTTCCTTTCTTTAATGTCTTGCCTATTCCACACTGGACAGTGATGTTCCCAAGCAGCTGTTACGCCTCTCCGGCCGTGTGACCCTCACACCCCGTCGGCAAGGGGGCCCCCGCTGCGGTGGCTGCCTGCTGCCCTCTGCAAGAGCTGCCTGCCAGTCTCCTTGTGTCTAGCTACCGAGACATTTTGGGATGAAAAAGCGTAATGTTCCTTCTGGCATTATCTTTCCAGTGTAGTCACCCACCTCTGGTGCAGGGAAGTAATAAAAGCGCACACACACGGCGAGGCCGGCGGGTGAGGAGAAGCTCCACGCTCGGTGCCCAGCAGAGGGTAGTGTCAGCCTCGGCGGGAGGGTCAGCAGCCTCAGCCCTTGCTGTGTGTCCTTCCCTGGCTGTCTGTCCGTCCTTCCCTGGCTGTCTGTCCGTCCCTGGCTGTCATTCCCAGCAGCGCCAAGGGGCAGCAGAGGGGAACACCAGCTCTAGCACAAAACTCAACCTCTTTAATTTGTGCAAGCTCCCTTTTAGCTTTAGGCACACCCTGTCGGCAGTGTCTGAGTTCTCCCCCTGCTCCTCGTCCAGTTTCAGGACATTTGTATAATACAGAACTCACAGGCATGTGTGTTGGATAAGTGCTCTTCACAGAGCCTTGCCTTACAGGTTTGTTTTTGTGGTTTTTTTTTTCTTTTTTTCTGCTATCAAAAATACCTCTGCCATCAGCCGTTTTTTAATTGTTGCAGAGGTAGGTGAGAAGCATACTTGTTTCAACACCTCCCACGCAGAAGGCTGACTTTGCAGCTGCACTGATTGTTCCTAAGTGTCCAGGGGCCAAGTATGCTTTTTATTACACAGTAAAAAAGCCAGACTGTAGCAGCAGCCTGAATTATACACATATAATAAACCCCTCTGTTGTCAGCTACCTACAGACCTGACCTCACAAGGCAGACTGGTACAGAGTCAACCAAAATTATCCCTGGCAGGACTCCACTCCTTTCAGTAGCCTCGTGATTCCTGCCCAAGTGAGTACTGCTGGAGACCTAACAGGACACCAGAAAGAAAAGCTTCATGAAGAACTAAAAGAATGAGAAAATTATTCTGAGAAACCACCTCCGCAGGGTATGGGGAACTGGGGACTGAAGTCAGCGTGTTCCTGAATACACCCAGGGCAGGGCGTAGCTCCTGTGCTGAGACTGGGGCATGTCGATGCTGCTCCCTCTGGGATCATACTACACCTACCCTAGCCTGCCAGGAGGCATCGCACTGAAACGAAACACCAGCACATCAGGCTAAAATAAGTGCCTTAAAAAAAAAAAAAGGAAAAAAAAAGCCTACCAAACTATGTTGGAATATTAAACAATTGTTTTCCATCCTTTGGAGGGATCCTCCTTCCTACGTTGGAAATGAAGGCTCATGCCAGTAGAGTCGCTCTTTCTTCTTTATCTCCACTTGGCTACATTTGGAAGAGATTAGCGTTGCATTTGTTTGACATCCAGGTTAATAGCTTCCCTTCGTCCCAGTCTCGGCTTCCGGTGTTGGCTATCTGGAAAGCCAGGCTGGAAATGAATCGACAAACTCTGGGGAGAGGATCTCGGAAGAAAACTCAGACCAGATTTGAAAAGAGGCTGTTCTAAACTGGGCTGATTTGGATGGAAGCCACCAATGAAAATTAGAGATTTTTCTTTCAAGAGTTTGCTGCCAAGGAGTTAATGGCTGAAGAGTTGAGGTTTTTAATAAATACACTGGTAATTAATGATAGGAGTTGTTTGAAAGTCAAGGAATACGATAGCTTGTTTGGGCTAAACATTTCCCCGGCAGTATTTGCAACCCCAACAGGAGATGGAGAGGGGGAGTGCGGGATCAGACAAA
>NW_009727507.1:19410-21613 GCF_000703405.1 Apaloderma vittatum | reverse complement strand
AGAGGGTGACAGAGCCCTGGAACAGGGTGCCCACGGAAGTTGTGGAGTCTCCTCTGGAGACCTTTAAAACCTGTCTGGACATGTTCCTGTGTGACCTACTGTAGGTGATCCTGCTCTGGCAGGAGGGTTGGACTAGATGATCTTTTGAGGTCCCTTCCAACCCCTGACATTCTGTGATTCTGTGATTATTCAGCCTTATTCGGAAGACTTTAAATTTGCCCTGAACTTGATGAGATCTCCAGCAGCTCCTTTCTCTAGCTTTGCCAGATCCCTCCAAAGAACAGCTCAGTTCTCCAGGGTATCTAACCGTTCCCTGTAATCTGTTACCATTCAAAAACTTGCTGAGAAGGCACTCTGTCCAGGTGGACTTTGTGTCCAATCATCTAACCAGTTTTTCACACAACTCATTCTCCACTTTTGCAGTCCACATCTCACTCAAGCCATTATGTTTCCCTTTGTATTTATAAAAGGTCAGCAATACAGAGCCCAAATCTAACTGTAGCTTTTATTAAATGAGACAATAACCAGAAGCCTCACTCTCAGACTGTTGTTCTACAGATCTCAAATAACTATATTTCTTTTATTCATTTTGTCATGTTATACTCACATATCAATCCTCATTTGGGAAAAAATTCTCACCATCACATCACACTAGCTCAAAAAGGAAAATTGTGTGAAGCCTTATTTGAATATAACAACAGATAAAAATAAACCAACAAAGCTACCTGCAGCAAGTTAAGTTTTAGGAAAGTGACACAGAGTTACAACAAAATATAATGTAACAGCTGTTTCAGATAAGAGTACTACTTCACTATTATTTCACTATACACAACATACTCCTACAACTTACAGCTATCATGGAACTTTCAGAAGCAGCTGGCCACCAGAATCACCACAGACAGAGAAACAACCTTTTCTTAAACTAGATGAGAAAGAGGGAGCCACAAATACAGACAAGTCTCATGTATAAGAATGAAGTGTTTGCTCTGTGTATTCCTCATCTGCTTAGAATAGCAACAGTTATGTAAACATAAAAAAGTAGTCTGCTTTAAAGGGTCAGTTAGAAGAATAATGTAGTTGCAACAGTGATTCCATTAGAGGATCATTCAGGTAAATTTCATCTTGAGTGAAACACTATGAAAAATTTTGGCTGAGTCTGAACTATTGATTGGTTTAGATCAGTAGAGCTGTTTTGAGGCATTTCCCCCAATGATCCCAGTTTGCTACATGCTGGTTCAGTTCCCTAAGAGCTTTCCATGTATATAACCTAGATATCTCCTGGAGAAAGCTACACCCCAGGCTCTGCTCTACATGTCACAAAACGCACTTCAGCCCCTGGGCGGACAAAAAGGTCTGAACCAATTACCAGTATGAACAATTTCAAAATACACTCACGATGCAGAACATCTGATCCAGAGGACGAGATTAAATCTAGACTGAAATAACCCTGGAACCACATAGATAGAGGGACATCAACACTGCTTCTAGTAATTCATTCCTAAAGCACCAAATTAATTCTTAGTGTAAACAGCCATAAGTGCTTCTGGCAATACTGTCACTACAGATGCAGATCCAAGAAAACATGCTACAGTCAGATGCAATGGCTGGCAGATTTCTTCAGATAGCTATAAAACCAGGAAAAGACAATAATGGTTTTGATTGGATATTGGGATACATGAATGCTACAGAAAGGGGTGGGTGAGTGGGGGAGGAACGTGCCACAAACTCAAATTACCCAATCGATTCAGTTCATATTTAAGAAAAGAGAAAAAAGACTGACATCTAAAAATACACGGGTGTGAACACTTGGACTGACTGAGTTGTTCACAGCATAGGACAAAGCTGTCAAGAAAAACAACTGAAAACCAATTAGAAGGAAATTTAGGCTGGAAATTATGATGTCTCCAAAAATCAAAAGGTGAGAATCTGGACTCACTCTCCAACCAAACAGTCTGGATAAAAATCTATGAACTTTGAAGAAGGAGCTCAATCAGCTTGATGTTATTACTCGCAATAGCCAACATTTTATTTCACACAGCTCAGAAGGTCATTATGCTTCTGACATCGTTAGATAAGCACACTAAGTTGGGTAGGCTTGAATGCACACAGTCCCAAACAAGCCTAGACCACAACCAATTCTGTATCTGACTTTTGGTGACAGTAACCATGCCAAATACAGTAGCAGCTCAGAAATAGGCTAACA
>NW_009727507.1:0-19379 GCF_000703405.1 Apaloderma vittatum | reverse complement strand
TCCTTCCCTGCTGATTTAATCCATCATTCAGGAGCTCCTCCAGCAATGTAAATATTACGTCGTATCTCCAATACGTAAAAAGACAGTTCCCTAGAAAAATATTACAACTTACCCAAATTGACAGAAGCTATTGCAATAGTCACATTACTCAGTCTTTCAAACCATTCTGGAAGCTCTCGTCCCTTTCCAATATTGTTTTCTAAGGGAATGTACCCAGAGTTAAAGGTTCAGCTTGAAACTAGAGAGGTAACTTCTCTCATTATGTCAGCATTCCACCTCTCTGAACTTGCCCTGTGAATTTACCACTTTTTAAAGAGCAAGCTAAAAAGAAGCATGCCAAGTAGAGCACTGGTAATTATATTACTGAATTGTAAGGTTAAGACAACCAAAAGACTCTGTCCTCTTCAGGCTCTTCTCTATTAGAGTTAACATGCTGCCATACTCTACCCTCTACTTCCCTACCAATTTCAGAGATTAAAAAAAAGCTGCAGTTCAACAGCCTGTGCTTTTTTGTTAATTAGAATATTCTCAATGTTTTCCCAGACCTCTTAAGCCTTCCTTAATCCTTCTCTTCCAATGAAGAGTGAAATTTCAACTTTCCCTAAAAAGGTGACACAGTTTCTTGCATATACTTTGACTGCAAACAGTAGCAAGCATAATGGGTAATCACTTCTTGTCAATGCTGGCTTCCAGTCAAATTTACAGAAAAGAGAGCTTTAATAAAGTATAGTTGAAAACTAACAGCGGCATGGCAAAGATAGAGGCTAGTTAGCCAAGATATGTTTTATGACAGTATTTTACACCTCTTCCTTCTGAGCTTCTTCCCAATCCTACCTTTTGTTTATGTCACTCTTCCCCAAAATAATCACCTCAGAGAGTTAACACAAGGTGGAGGAACTACGTGCATCCCAGAGTAATGCAATTTTCCCATTACTTTACCTACATCAACTCACTCTGTCAAAAAAACCAAGAAACAACAACAAAAGAACCAAAACCCAACAAAAAACAGTAACTCCCCCCACCTGCCTTGAATTAAGACAAAGATAAAAAGAGTGCATTTTCTTATTACTGAGATGTTTCTGAGGAAAGTTATTCTACAATGTTTTGGAAAAAGGAGCTATCATAAATCAATACTAAGACATATATATATATTGTTCCCTTTTTGCAAACACTGCAACAGCCTCGACCAAAGTTATCTAAATCAAACATCACAAGAACTATACCATTGTATATTTACTGCAGCCTGTTAGGAGATTGATGGAAGGGCACTGTACCACAACACTAAATGACCTATAGTTTTTAATAACTCAAAAAGAAACTACAAAGCATTACTTCCTAGGTAGTCATGGAGGACCTTAGAAAGTAATTTAGGGACAACCAGGCATATCAAATGAAAGTAATGTAAAACAGCCTTCTACAGAGACCAGGTGGAGTAAGATGAGGTCAGCAGAGTCTAATGAGGCAGCATGGAACCTTCTGTAACTGCGGAGGCACAGCACAGTGTGAGAAAAGAAGCTGGTGAAGGTCTCCACTGCCAGACTGATAACTAAGTTGGTTGGGGCAGAAAGACTTTTAAAAGATTCAAGAGAAACATCTATCATATTTCAATCAAAAAGGATTACTGAAGTTAAGATACAAAAGCGTAATGTCCTACATGAGAATATAATCCACCCTTCAAACACACAGAGCTTCCCTCTTCTCCAACTAGAAAAAAAAATATTTTACTACAATGTAAGTTTTAGGCCAAATTATTTAAGTATTTCATTTTAATTCCTACAAAGTACATGTCTTTCCAAAAAGGAATAAAATTTTTCAAATCACTATAAAACCAGTAAATAATACATGAAGCAACACTACATGACAGTACCCATTAAGGTCTTTCCAAAATCACTGACTGACCACAGTAAAGTTTGAAAGAACGTACTACCTACCCTCTTTGAAACAAATCCACATTGAAGAATTTGTGGAGCTCCACGGAGAATTCTACCATAGCCTGAACTTCACTCATGTTTATGAGGATGAAGAAGTCAAAACTTGTCAGCACCTTAGTTACTGAAAAAAAAAACAGAAAACAAACTTTTTAGAACATGAGCTGGGGATAATGCCTACCTCATCCTTTAAAAGGACAATGCTATACACAATTTTGCACAGCTTCCTTAAATATACAGGCCCTGGGGTAAACAAGAATATAGGATGTACCAAATCCTGCCCACAACAATTTCTGTCTTTGTTGTGAAGGCATCAAATGTTATCAGAGAAGTTTCACAACACGCCGTCAGCATAATACAATCCTGGCACTTACTGAAACCTACGTACTGCAGCTCTGCTCTGGTACTTGGCTGGAGAGGAAAAAATGCTGCTGACAAGGAGAAAAAGAGCGTGGTCTGCTTCCAGCCCTTGTTGAAGCAGAATGACCATGAAGGCAACAGTGCCTCACCACTGACATGAGGATAGGGACAGCAAAATTCCAGCATAGCCACACAGTGCAGAGGAAGAGTTTAACCAGGTCACAGATGGCTTTAAATGGGGAGATGCTAGAAGGAATGCAGGAGTTACGGAGGGCAATAGGCCCATTTTTAAGCAATCTTTGTTAATAGTAAAGTGCTAATTCTCACTGTCTTCTTCGCAGCCACAGACTGGCACCTTCCTGCTAATTTACAACTGCCTGCTGGTACTTAAATTAAAACCCTACAGACTTCACAGAGTTCTGCTGTTTTTTCCTTGAACAATATCAACTAGATTAATAAAACAGACTGCACTTTCCACAAACACTTGTCTTCAAACTTCCCAGTTCCTGTAAGCACTGTCTGGGTTGAGGATTAAGCAAACGAAAAAACCTAAACCAGACTATTCTTTATGCACATTAGTCCAACTTCTGGGTTTAACACAGAAGCAGCAAACACAAAAAAGCTAGTCTGGCTGGAGCTTGAATGGATTATGGGTTTGGTTTGGGTTTTGGGGTTTGGAACATGCATTTGGGTGTTTGAGAAGCAGCAGGCAGTACTACTGAGACTGGAACAGAGTACTTGGCAAAAAAAAAGTCATAGCCACTGCAGTTATCAGTCACCCGAAAGCAAAGTTACCTTTAGGGGCTACCTCTAGCCTACCAACTAAATTATCTTGGCATATTACTCACTCTAGAGGAGCTGGAAGGCTTCAAGCACCACAGCACTGGTCTAGATTTTTAAGTATGAACAAGACACCAGTTTTGATGATGGTTTAACAGCCAGTACAAAGACTCCACATGCACTTTACGAGACCACAGAAACAGTATGTTACTAAAGTAACAGGTGATGGGGCAAAAGGAATTTTGCTTCTGAAGCTGAGTTATGATAATTTGAAGAACTCAAATCAAGGGCCGTTACTCCAAGAACAAAACTACAGCATCTAGATGATGCTATTAATCCAGCCCGTCTAAAAATCCTTTCATCACTCAAATTTCAGTCAATAGGCTTCAAAAGATTAAGTGAATAACGCTGCAAGTTTTGCTAGTATGCAGTGTTAGGACTATCACTGATAACCTACAGGGCTTTGCAACAATTCCCTTTTCCACTGTTTTGTCTATAGGATTGCACAGGGATGTCCTCAGTGGTCTTTAAAGCTAGAATCAAGAAGTTCTGCACCCTTAATTCTCTTGAGACTGCCACACTGCATTATCACACACTCATCACCCACCACAACACAAGCGTATCTTCCACGTACCAAATAGAGATCCAGAGATCCTAGACCTGCCGTAACCTTGTGGGCTGGGCATAAAACCTGTGATGAAACTGTCCACTACCTCAGAACACTCAGGAAAACACTCAGGAAAAGGCAAAAGAACTTAAACAGATAAAGGATGCCATGGGGCAGTCTCATCCAGCTCGTATTTTCATGAAACTACATTTTCAAGGGAGGAAGATATCACACACCTCTGACACCTCAGTATAGTGAGTGGCACTGTCTATGTTCCTGAACAGTTTGCCTCCACTCAGAGAAGGGAAAATTGTTCCTGCAGGAGTTGTTGGGTCAAGCAGTCTCTCCCAAAGGCTCCAGTGTCCCTCAAGTCCCCAGTAGGAAAACTCAGAATAATCCAGAACTAGTCTAATTAGACAAGTTGGAAGGCCCATTTTATGGATAAGTTGTTTTTATTTTAAAAAAACGAAAAAGCTAGGAGAGCCACATCTTGCATTACTGCCAAAAGGGCTGTCCAGTGAACTTGTGGTATTTCTATTGTGTCTCATACAGCTCTAGCTTGGGCCACTCCCTCCCTTCTCTGTAGAGCTGACTTAGCATCCCCAGCCAGCCCACTCAAAATTGCCTGAGCAGGCAACTTCCGCAGACCCAACACAGCGCCCAGCAAACAGAGGCCTGCACACCACAGCACCGTGTGTTTTCAGCCAGGAACACAGCCCTTGCTCAGCCACCAGCAACATTTGGTCAAGGGGGACCCATGCCTTGCTCCAGTACCAACTGCAAAACTAGTAAGAAAAACTGGGCCCCATTCCACGTGACTGTGCATCCAGAACGCGATGCTGCGTGTCACCACAGGTACCTGCTGGGACTGCGGTCTATGAGATGACCTTTGAGGATGGCTTTTTCCTTTGCCAAGCATCAGCTTGTTCTACGTGCACCTTTACCTGAGTGAATGGGAGCATTCACTGCCCTGGGCTGACATACACAAAATCACTTCTTTTCTGTCAAAGTCTTTTATATTCATGCAAAAGAGAACAGTGTTCTTTGAATTATGAAATAGAAAGTGTTACGCAGCGATGAAGTATTTTAAAAGACAATGTCTTTCATTTTTCGTACATACAAAAGCCAATAACAAAATGTTAAACTCACATAGAAGTACTTCCTTGTATAGATTCCATCCAAATTTAAGGCTAAACTTCACTGGCTAACTTACATGACACTAAATGTCCAGAACTCATTTTAATACTTAATGAGTTTATTGGTGTATTTTAAAGCACATAATCAGCATTCAGAAGCTGAACTACTCAGGGGCATGCTTGTTCTGTCTGCTTATAACAAGCTGAAGAATCCTTCAGTAGGAGCTCTCTACAAAGGAGCAGCACAAGTTAATGCAGCATTTAAGTATTTATCAGAAGACTGGATAAGAAATGAGAACATCACTGTAATACACAGGTTAGAAGAAACACTAACTTTTGGTATCTACTTAACACAATCAAAACAACAATTCAACATTGAAAAATACTTAAGCACTGAGACTGAACATCTCCAATAGTTAAAATGTCAGTTAGAGCCATTTGATCTTATCCTGAGGGCCAAAATTTTACTTTCCTTCTGGTGAAGTTCAATGTTCTTAAGTTGGAAAATCTCTGTATCCTTGTCTGTCCATGCTGTTCCCACACTAGCTCACCAATTCTTTACTTATCCAAATGAATCTTTTCTGAATCCACAACACAAAATGGATCACAGGATATCAGATTCTAAAAGACCATTAGAAGAAAAAAAAAAAATGCTTCTTGGTTTTTTTTTTCTACAATTGATCATTTTAGTGATACTTTACAGCACTTGCATCAGAGCACCTAAGAGCACAATGAAAAGACATATGGAGGTGTACAGAAAAGCTCTGTTCTCAGAGGAACGCTTGTGTAACAGTGCCATTAATCTAGCTACTTGGATTGGGAACTGCAAGACGACACGAAGAAGTAAAACTGCAGTATGTTCAAAAAAAGTCTTACCTCCACTGGTAAATACTCCATTTTAGTATGTTAATTAACCAGTCTTCCAGTTCTTCGCTACTGCTGTCAAAAACATACTGCTCGAACTAAAAAACAAACAAACAAAAAAGTTTTACTAAGAGCGAGATGTCTGCAGCTTTTCAGTATTTATGTTCTTCATTTTCTTTTCTGCATCCGAGTAACAGCCCCTATCGTGCCCTCTCCAGCAAACATGTAGATACCACCAACCAGTATTCTCCAGTCTGCCCTCCGTTTCTGCACTGGAGTTTTCTGCTTTCTGCAAGTGTAGCAGTCTGACAGCGATTTCTCCAAAATAAAGTAAAAAAATATAACTTCTTGAGAAGACCATGCTCTGGTAAATCTGACATTACTACGTTCAGACAAATTATTCCCATCTTCACCAAGGAATTCTAAAATCCAGCTCCCAGAGGACTCTGGTACACCCCCAGCCGCCCCCCAGCCTCCCCAGTCACCAGATTCTCAGCTCACCAGCAGCAACATATCGACAAAGAGGTAGGAGGAAATTCTGGCCTGAGTCATCAAATACAGCTCATGCCCCCACACAGTCCTACATAGCTATCAGGGAGGTGACAATTTACAAGAATAGATTAGATGAAATTCTGGTAAATCTTGCGACTCTTCAGGAGACAAAATTCAAGGGACAAGGGGGAGAGTCTGAAGACCAAGAACCCACTTTCTGGGAACAACTGTTACAGGCAGGCCAATGCCATCTAATATTCCAAAACTCTCCTTGAAGCTCCTGCTAAACCACTACCTTAACACTACTTAAGAATCTGTCTATCTCCTCTGTATTCTTAAATCACTAAGGTATTTAAAAAAATACCCTAAAAAATAACCAAAGTCTCCCTTTTATCTGATAACCTTTAGATTTTGGACACAAAGGAAAGAGAACGCTTAGTTATCCCTCCCTAGAGGAACTCTCAGTCCTGTCTGTATGTATGTTTCAGAGAAATACAAACACAAAATCTATCACAGCTTATACAAGCAAGCCATGAAACTAAGCCGGGTTTCCCTCAGCTTCAGAGAGAAGAAAACAGAGAAAGCAATGCATAAAAAAATACATTATCTGAGGTTTTCTTTAATGGAAATTACTTGCGCATGTCATGTGTGTGACATTACACCTCTGATACAACAAATTATCAATATTGCCCCAGTAAATCCCTGACACCTTAATGCCACAACAAAATGGCACAACATTTATTCTATTTAACAATGCATTACAGCCTGTGTCATACTAGCTCTCTTTTTAAAAGAGCTAAGTTGTTTTTTTTTAAAAGAAAGAAAACAAGCGAAATTCTGAGTAGTTGAACTTGTTCTAGCCTTAGATCTAGTATTTTATATTCAGTGGAAGTCAAAAAAAAACCAGAATCCTAGAAATGAAAAGACAGCAAAATGTTTATTTTCCTCCAGTCTTCTTCTATCTGCTCATTTAACTCAGTCTTCAGGTATTTTTTTTTCTTTTAAGATATTGTAAAAGCTTTGCACACTGTCATCCCTGACCTTTCTTCCCCTGCCCTCTTCTTCTTTATGCTCAGAGATCCAGCACCTGCCAACACAAATTCAGCCACCATCTACCCTTGTGTTGATGACTCACAGGTTTGGCCCCCTCACCTGAAAACTGTCTTCAATTCCAATTTTAGCTGTTTCTTGGACACAGCCTTCGGCTGAAACTTAATGTGGCAAAAACAAATTACTTGACCTCACCTGCAAGGCTATTTCTAGCACGTACTTTCCGAGCATGCACAGGAGCACAATCCGACTGGAAACCTAGACAGTATTTTTCATTTAGTTTTCCCTGGATTCTCATAGATTTTGGCAAGACTACGCACAAGACCCGCCAAATTTTTTCCACGAGCGATTAGAAATATGTCCCATCTATCCATACAGCCAAAACTCATTCAAGCTAACATCCTCTTTTGTTTTAATTACTGTGATGCTGAAAAAAAAGTGTAATTCACTGCATGTATTAGTTCAGCATGGTGCTGCAAAGAACCAGCCTGTTATTTTGATCATTTCACCTCCCTCTCTGCATTCCCTGCAGAGAAAGCCTGGACTCCTGCACCAAGTATAACCCTTGTCCTCCTTTGAAATCCTCTTGCAGCTGCGCAGCGCCTGGTACCCCAGGGTTTTGGTTGAAGACGAGAGCTTCCCAAGTAAACCCTGGCTCTCCATAATTAAGAAGGTCAAGGGGTAGAAAAGAAATTTAATTTTGGATTGCTTGATCATCATGTTGTAAAACAAGGAAACACATACAAAAAAAACCCAAGTAGAGGCATCTAGGATACCTTATTCATTACCCCAGTTTTAAAAAGTCTACACAACCATCACTCAGAAAACAGACTGCTTTGTATCAGGACTAATTCATTAAATTATTTTTCAAGCTTCACAGTTATAAATAATTACATGACTGTAAATAACTACAGTTACTTAAATATAGTTAAACAATGACCTAATTTGTGGGCTCTGGGCAAAACTCAACTATTGCAATTTTCTTCTTGCCTGATTCTCTAAGCCTACATTACTTCCCTGACAGCCATTACAAAGCTTGATTCACCATTTCTAACAAAGCTAATGCAAGATATCTACGACATTTTAATGGGATAAACAACCCGCTTAATCAAGTATTAAAATTCAAATTTTCCTACTTTTTGCTTTAAATTTAGCACCAATATGTGGTCCTCTATGCAGCACACTGATAAAAATAAGATACTCACTACTTTGAGCTGACAACTTGACTATTCCCACTGAGCATGGAAGTCATTAATAAGCTGCATTTATTTCTTTTTTTCTCCCCTATTAATAGATCTTGTATGTGATACAATAATTCATCTTGAACATTTATTAGGCTTATTCCCTTTTACTCTAGCATTGGTCTTTGTGTAACAAATGATACGTTATTTCTAAATTTCCTCATTAAAAAGTTTAACATGAAAAGTTCTGTGAGCAGCACAGCTTAAAGCTTGCTCTCCTACCGATGTTTCCTTCTTCCTCCATGGTAATAACCCCCAAACTTTTATTTTGCCTTGACCAGGCAAAAGATTGCATATTCCATAGAAACGTGGAAGTTATATTCACAGCAACTGGCCACCTGCTGCAAAAAGAACCCCACACCAGCTCACTTCTGTATTTTTCCTCTCAGTACAGGCACTAACTTCAGTGTCTTCTCTATTCAGCCACCAATTTTCACCAAGCAAAAAAACTTCATCATCTCCAAGATCCTTTCTCCTCTTCCAGATTAGGCTGACTTGAGCAATGGTTTCAACAGTAATTTGTGAAGAAAGAGGAAACAGAATGCAAGCAAACCAAACAGCATGCTTTATTTGCCTTTTACAAAAGCTTCCCCTAAAAAGAAAGCCCACATTTAAAAAGTTATGATTAAAAGGGTATGAAATAACTGGCACAAATTTGACTGCTTCTGAATCAGAACCAGCAAAAGGCAGCATTCTGATGAAAAGCTGCAGCAGTTCAGACTAAGTGCTACTACACCGAGCCAGCCCTTCGTCCCACTTTGGTCCCACATATCGGCTGGGTGAGAAAAAAGAACCAAATACTACTCACGCTAAGAATCTACTACTCTCACGCTAAGAATCTACTACTCTCACGCTAAGAATCAAGGAGTGTGGACAGTGTAAATCCACAGTTAAGCTGTTCATTCACCATTAAGCTGCCTTAATGACAGTGATGAAAAAAAAAAGATAAATATCTCTAAGTATATTTAGAGATATATCTGCAAATAAAATATTTTGCTTACAATTCTCAATTAATGCAATCAATCTGTCTTTTCCTAACAGTCTGTTCAGAAGGGCAATAAAGGGGAAAAAGAAAAAAATCAAATGCGTGCTCAAAATAATTAAAAGTCCTCTGGAACTTTACATAAAAAAGCAAATAATGATCTAACAGTAAACTAAAAAAAAAATTAAATTGCAATCTGCTTAAAGAAGAAATTGCATAGCTTAATACATTCACCTTCTCAAGAATTAATGAAGGATGCTCTAGGTAAGAATTAACAACGTAGGAGAGTGAAGCTTACTAAAATAATTTGATTCTGCCCAACTGAATAGGTTTGTCATAAAATACTAAGGGTCTCTTTCAATACACTTAAAATGTGCTTCATTTTCCTACTTACACAAAGGAAGAAAGCGCTAGCTCTTTTAATTTCCTATCCCAAGCATTGTCATTAAATGAAAAATAACTCTCACATGGATGGATGAATTTGGCATTAAAATGTCTCCAATGACTGTTAATGTCATTATTCTGCCATATTTTACAAATCAGAAAAGTGTCCAAAAGAAAGTTGTTGCCATTTCTCTCCCACTCTAAGTACACTTATGGTCAAAAAAATAAAGCTTTGATTTCAAGAGAAATGAAAAATAAATCTAACTGTACATGCTCAGTAAATTATTTTTAATATGTAATAATAATTCCATATTATTGTCTTCTGTAAATAAAACATCACAATTCGCAGAGTTGAGTCATTGTTCCGATATCTGTTCTGAGGTCATGGTGTGACAAGGCAGTAAATACAGTTCAGATGTGACAGCTTGATTTTGTATTGGAAGGCTTTATGCCAAATAGTTACTGTCCTTCCTCCCACAGTAGGCATTAAGTCAGCACAAACGATATATTTTGTACTCTTAGTAACTTAAGAAATGTGATAGTCTGCCTGTCTGATCAAAGTTACATTAAGAGATAATCTGATAGAAATCTGATTGAAGATCAGTGGTTACAAAACCAAAGTGGTGTCTTGGTGTATCTGTGGCAATAGGCTGCATGGGCCAGCACGGAAAAACGGCGACTCTGACAAGACATTCATACAGGTTTAAGTTAACGTTAGAAACACATAGCATTACTGCAGCAAAGCCTATTTTGTTTTTCAACATCTAATGTTAATAACCTACTATAATCTTGTCTAATTTGGGGCAGGCTTTATAATTCTACATCTTTAAAAACACAATCTTTGGGTTAGCTTTTTTCTTCCTTGTGGTTTGGCTTCCAATTTCCTACAATTTTAACAAAACAAATTAAGACAAGCATTATAGCACATGAATTTAGGTTAAAAGTTTGATTCTTCGGTTTTTAAAAGGCAAAAAAAAAATCTCTGGAAACATAAAGCGTTGTTTTCATTTTCTTATAATTTCTGTCCACTGCATTTATTCAATACTCACCACAGAAATGTCACAGCGTACTATTTTGTTATTGTTTTGTTAATGATTTTCTGACCACAGTTCTTCTAAGATCTTCCCTGCAACTCTTCTGCTGCACAACGCATTAATTTTACAGTCAAATCCATATTATTCTCACACAAAGTGCAAATTAGTTACAGTTGTACGATACAAATGTAAAGTTAAAAGACAATTAAGCAGACCACCACTGCAAGCAACAACCTAACGTCATCACTGGAAAATATTTCAGAATGTGCATTAAAGCTTTTCAAAAGCATACTGCAACACACATATATCTACATGCCAGTTTGCTGTAAGACTTTAAGCTGTCTCTGTTTGCTTATTTTCATACTGACCAGGTGAGGAAGAATCATACTTTTCTCTGCAACCTCAGGTGGCACCTCTAGCAACTCATTCCCTACTTGCTTCTAAATCTAAGAGCATCAAGTTGAAACATATCTAACCTTGTAAGCTTATCTAGCTATTGCCAAAACTAGTCAAGAACCAGATTTTAGCGCTCTATCCTTGACATCCCCTGCTCTCTTTTCTAACACTGAAGCTGGGAACAAAACAGATCTGACCCAACTGCTTCCAGCAGCAAAAAAAACCCCAAACAAAACAAGCAAAAAACAACTTCCACAAAAAATGTAAAAGTAAAACTAAATCACTCCCTGCTTCCTTTATCTGCTTTAGAAGAGAAGGGACTAAACACAGTATGTAGAGTACTGTGTGTGCTTTTTGAGGAACAAATGCTCAGCAAAAGAAGTTTCTGAAGAAACAAGTGTCAAGTAAATAAGACACTGATCAATCACCAGTCCCAGCCTACCGGGATGGCAGTCCGAACAAATTAAGTGGAGCTCAAAATATATGCTGTAGGAAAAAAGGATGTCAGTAAGCACCATGAGAAAATAGCATATCATATATTATCAGAAGTAAAGTCTTTAAAGGATTTCCCTCCGCTACCATTGGAGACTTGCTACCACCCACCCCACCTCTGCAATTGTGCAAGCAGCTGTTGGGCAAAAAACCCCCCCACAACCAAAATAAACCTTTACAGGTATTTCAAAGGTTACTTTATAAGATTTTTGGATATTTTTGTTTATTTAAACCGCAACATTCCACTGATATAAATACAGCACAGCTCCACAAACAGCTGCACTGATACATCTGAAAAGACAACGCCAATATTAACACCTAACCTCGAACAAGCGAGCAAGGGCACGGCAAGGGCACGGCAAGAATTTAAGCCAACTCTGCCCATGAAATACAACAACTCTTCCACACCAGCAACAGCTTCAGAAGTTTCTGCCCCAGGTGCTCATTCCCATCTTCACAGCGTCGGTATATCGCCCCCACAGCGCTGCCAACACAGTGCTCGTGGGACAGCATTTTAACATGAATTAGTTACCATTTTAGAATAATCTATTTTTGCAGGGCTCTATCAGATCACTTCCTTATCCTGTTTCAAAGCACAGCTCCACAAATAGTAGTGCCATCGCAGCGATGGGGAAGGAAGGTGAACAGCAACCCAACGCGGTGGTTCCCTGGCTGGCCGTGCCCGCGGTGCAGCCACCTCCTTAAGCCACGGCCTCGGCGCAGAAAAGCAAGGAGGCTTAAGCAGCAGAGCAAGAGAAACTGTCCTTTCTCATGGCCATTCCTGAGGTAAAACACCCCCCGTTCCTTCCTTAAATTCAATTCAAAAGTTGAAAGAGGAAGGAGATGGTACTTCCCCCCTCCGTAGGAAAGGACACGGCCCGCAGAGCCCAAGACCAGGCCCAGCCCAACCCGTTCCCTTGCTCACCCGGCTCGTCCTGCTCCCCGCTCATGGGCCTGGCTTCCAAGGGAGGCAACCCCTCACCTGGGAACCCTCCCTGGAAACACCAACCAGGGATATTTCTTTCCCAAAGGAGGTATAGGAGGCTGGAAAGCAGAGCAGCTTCCAGCAGCTTGTTGTCCCAACAGGCCCAGAAACACGCTCTGCTTGCTGAGTTACCCAACGACAGATCTGGCACTGTGGGACAAGAACGGTTTTTGCTGAAGATGGGCTCTTCCACTCTCAGACATGGAGGAAGAGAGGGACAGGGCCACCCTGGTCACCACAGCCCGCTCCACAACCACTGAGCTTCACAGTCTGGCTTTGCTTCCCCGTTCACTACCCTGCCAAAATAAAACTGAGCTCCACAGTCTGGCCTTGCTTCCCCCCTCACCACCGTGCCAAAATAAGAGCTACTTAAAGAGTCCCTATTATCAGACAAATATAGCAGCCTTATCAAATTTAAGTTTTGCTTTTGCTTATTTTGTGGCTTGAAGGCTTTATGCCCCTCTGGCTTCCTCCCTCCCCATGTAGCATTTATCTGAGAGAACAATGCTGACACATGAAAAGCTTCTAAAAAATCTGACACAAACCTAAAACAGCATAGCTCAGTTTCCGAAATAATATATTCAAAATAAAACAAGCCTAATGATCACCTTCAGTAGCTTCAATGGGTAGACTTGAAGGGTTACATCAAAACAAAGCAGTAAACTGATTTCTGAATTAGCCTAGGCCGTCACCAATGCTATTTAAACAATTTTTGACAATGTTTTATATGGAACAGGTTTTTTCACTCCTTTTCACCTACCGTTTATTTGTCATATTTAGTCAGAAATTCTTGTACTAACGTTTCGTAATCGTTAAATCCCTTATACGCTGCTTTCAAATTTGGTATAATAAGAACAAGCAAGAACACCTCTTAAATACAACATAATATATCCAGGGGAAAAAGGCCCAACAGCCAGAAACCTAAGTCATCGTTCCCTACCCTGCCCATAGCCTAACTGGTTTGTTTTCAAACCAGTCCTTGTTCCCTCCTATCCTACCTGAGAGGACAGCCGACCATACTGACCAGCCATGAAAATTCATCTTTCCATCTGGTCTCCGTCAGCTTTTACACCTTTTGAAAGTCAAAAGTCAGGGACACATCTGCTAGAGACCAAACATTTGTAGCATTAGCTGGCATTCAAATTAATTTCAAAGCCATACAACGTACTTTCCCCAGAAGAGGTCATACCTTAAGAATATGCAAAGCAAAATTAGCAGCAGGTAAAACCCGATGGCTGAGAGCTTCTGCCCCAGCAGCAAAGGCTTTCATTAGAAAACAAAGTCCAGCCTGACAGAATGACCATGAACTTGGAGATCTGTCTTGATTTCCACCTTTAAGTCTAGCATTGACCTCAACCATTAGAAGTTGGTTTTTTCCTCTGTCCTGTTTTATACGTAAAGCAGTAAAACATATGTTTTCTACTACCTATGCCTCATTGTTCTGGCACTTCAAATATCTCAATACTTTGGTGTATTTTGATCTGAATTATTTCACTGAGGTGAAGGTTTAAGGTCAGAGGTGCATGAAACCATAGGCCCTAGAATTGTCTGATACCTGGTATAATCTCAGAATTTGCCCAGAAAATCCAGAAAGTCTTTAAAAAAACCCCTACATGCATTTATAGAAAGCTAGATAGGTTGCATATAAATAGGGAGGCTAGCAATATATACTGTAGTTTAGAAGTACTAGATATGCAAATACCCCGACTACTTAAGACAGCAGCATTAATCACACTATTTAGATAATTTTTTTACAACTGTTATGCAGAAAAATCATCAAGTGACAACTGAACTGACAGTCTGGGAACAAAGTACAGTTTCTCTGAATAATACTTCTTAAACCTGCAGAAGAGCGAATACTACTACATTTCTCTTGTAAGTTTAAATAAAAAGAAGACAGAAGATAAACTGTGAGCCATTCTGATACCAAAATTTAAATGGAAACCGTGCTTATTAACATTAGAAAGTAATCTAAAGCATAAAGAGAATTCAGTTTATTTTACAGCTGGAAAGCATGACAAGCTTGTTTAGCTCAACATCCAGTATGCAACAAGTAATGAGTGATTTGTGCCGTGATCAGTAACAGGGATAGATTCACAAGGTTACAACATCTGAATAAGGTTGTGATTATAGTAAGCGGAGCGAGATCTGAAAAACAAGCCAGTTTATTATTTCAAAATGTCAGAAGTGAAACATTAGGCTTCCTGCACAACTGATGAAAACTACAGATTTCTTCTCATTAAAGCTAAGAATTTGGGGTGTGGTGCGCACAGGTTTGTGACTTATATTTTTAAGGAGATTCAGCAAACCATATACATACAAATTTATCACCTAATACTATATATTTATACATACATAACTTCGCACTTGAGAATTAAAAATAGTAGAAAGTATGTTTTCATTTTTCATGACACAAGCCAAGCAATTCAGAAATGAGGAAATTTTAAATTTATTTTTAGTAAGAAATGGTGGTAAAGGAGACTTCATATCTTGTTTCCAGCAAAATTCCTTGCACAATATGAAGTTCAAGACTCTTAGCACTGAAAATGCTCCAAAATTCAAAACCTCTAAAGAAAATCCATTTAAAAAGATTGCACCAAAACCATCTAATGAAAAACACAACTGCTGTCACTTCAATCTGCTTTAGCATTTTAAACTTTTGTTCTGCTTGCAAGTTGAACTCTGCAAGGTTTCATTCTGTTCCTTATTTCTCTGCCTGTTCTTTCCAAGAATAGTGCTGTTCACCAATTTCCTGCTTGAAGTAAACACAATTTGCTCACCTGACTTCTCCTTGACCCTAAACCATGGCAAACCTACTTCCTCTCTTTCCAATTTTTTTTCTCGTATACTCTTTGTTGTGTACTCTTGTTACCACAAATGTTCCATGTATTGTTCTTTGAGGAAGACAATTTGTACAACAGACTTCTACAAATATCAGTGACACTGCACTACCAACATACCAACTGCTTTTGTTAGAAGTGAACGCATAAATATTTAACTATGTTCATACTTCTACAGTGATGTAGGTTTCTATATGCCGAACTCCCTGAGTTGTATCCCATGAATGAATGTGATGAAAAAGTGCTTAATGCTAGAGTAGGCCAAAATCAGCAGATGCTTAACAAACGTAAAAGCACGTGTCTTGCCACACAGAAAACACATGGATAGAAAAACATGCGTGAACGCTGACAGAATCTAAGGACATACGTTACTGGTTTTAACTGTTACTGTTAGCTGTGACAGAAAAACACAGAAGCAGCGTTTATTCAGAAACATAGCAAGCTCACAGGGACCAGAAATAGTGGCTTTTGAATGAATTTAACCAATCAAATCCAGTCTCTTACTCCTGATTTAAAACAGCAAGATTGTGAATTCAAGGTTCTCATACAGGATCTCGTATCTCGCATATAAAGCATCTGAAGATTGCTATATAAACAAACTTGTCATTTAAAGAAAAACGAAAATTTTTATTTTCCAAGCTTTTCCACTAGAAGGGAAAATGAACGCAAGATTAAATAATGCAGAATTTGGGAAACTCTCAGTTATTCTCATAGCTTAACCAAAGGAGAAATCAACTTTGCTGGTACTTCACACGAATACTTATTTTGGCTGCAAGCTCTCTGAGGCAATGGCCTGTCAAATCTACCTGACACACAACAGCAGGCTGGCAAAACAAATATCCATAACAAATAATTGCTGGTCAATTCGCAGATAGTACTCGTCTATCCTGTCACGAAAACAATTAAAACACTGTTGAGATGGTATTTTCCCATATGAAGGAAAAGGGGAAGGGTGCGGGAGAACCCCACACAACAAAAATGCAACTCGTTCACCTTGGTTAACAAGAGGTTATATTCTGCCAAGCCTACACTGCAGTCTGCAGGGCTGAGGGGCTAAAATAAAACAACAAAAGGATTTCAAGACAGAAGAAACAGAGCGTAAGATGATTCATTTACCAAGTAAGGAGGAGAAGCACTGGCCTGTATCAATAACAGCTTCAAACGCTAAAACAAGGTCAGCAGCAACAAGAATTCACCTCCATTTACTAGAACTCTCACACTGAGGTCCATCTTTGGTACCAGCTAACTTTCGCATTTGTTCAGGACAGCATCCAGGCCAAGACAGGGGCACCAGCACCAGGAATCTAAGCATTACATTAATAAACATTTAGGTACCTGTCTCCTAGGTTCTCTACTAAGAAATAAAACAACAGTACAGGAGTCAGAGCTCAGACCAGGCTCCCGTATCTTTACCTGCAGTAGCTCAAAACCTTGTCACTCACAGTAATCTGCCTCACCCCTCTGCCAGAACTTGCTTTCTATCTACCTCCACAGCCAGCCAGATGGCTGTGGTGTACATATCCCAAACTAATCGCTTCCAGCACCGTCAAAGGGAAGCTCGCACCAGAACATCACACTGTAACCTGGTGAGAGGTAGATACTGACATAAATGTCCTGTCACAGGGTGTTCACAGTCTTGAAACCACAACAATCAAGTCCACCAGAACTTGTCAGTCCTCCTCAGTGGAGAACTGACTATGAAAGTCAATAGGAATGAATGCTAGAGAGAGCGATGGAGCTCAATTTTCATATCTCTCCCTGCTCGGGAGCTGTATTCACTAATTCTTCTATGTGGGATAAAAATAGAAGAGACAATCTGAGAACCGAGCTTTCGAGCCCATGTATTTCCAAGGGGAACATTAATAACACAAAACTGAAGTGCCAGGTAACAGTTCCACTTTCATCACTGGGGCTTCAGAAGAGACACAGGGCTTAACTTTTCTGAAACCTGAACAGAAACCAAGGTGTTAATTTTCAGGTTTTGCTGAACTCAAAACAGAACTAAATGCTGTAGCGATGCAATTAAATTGAATCAACAAACGTTTTGGGTTGTCTGACTTATTCTGAAAATCACAATTCTGAATACAGATTTCGGCTGCTGAGTGCACTTTCCCATTACTGATTACTATTCATACCACACCTTACCCAGGCCAGTCAAACCAACTGTAATTTAAAGTGAAGGTAACGAGCCAATTCTATTAACAACGTGTTAAGTTAAGGAGAAAACTCATATTTTCACGCACAATATCAGTCAACTCTCACCAGTTTTGTGGGACTGTATTTCACAAGTGGGAAGTTTAAAACACTCCAAAGAATGAGCCTGAATTCGTATTCTGTGATTTTTTTATTGATTACTGAAGGAAAGCCAAAGAATTGACTTATGCTACTTACATGGGAAAAAAATGAGAGGCAGGAAAAGGAAAACAAGTTGGTCCATGCAAGGAAAACACGGACAAAGATTTATAGCTGTCCTCTGACATACCAAATGCAGGTACTCAGACTCTGACTACAGGCACAGTCGTACGGAAGGAACACAGAAAGATGACAACTATGTGTTTCATTCACACAAAGTGTTTGCAAAGATACTGTCAGAGCCTGGATTATTGTTCACTTCCTACAAAACAGTATTTTCAGTTCTAATGGGCAAAGAGTTGTTGAATGGAATAATAAAAACCGTACTGAAGTGCTTAATTTCCTCCTCCGCAAACCCAGAATTCTTTCATCCTGAAAAAGCCATAATGTTCCAGGAAAATACAGCTTTACTGAACCAGGTTTGGACTGTGGCAGTTCTCCTTTAGCAACGGCCAAGCAGTTTTTTTCTTCATGATGCAGATGTAATATATTGCCTTCCAGAGTAATCAAGATCACACCAGCAGCATTCCCTACTTGTTATTGGTCCAGCAAACTAAAAAGCGATGCATGTGGATTTTAGCTCAGGCTTTGCCCACGTATAAGCTAGTGCACTGAATTCCTTAAAAGAGAGAAAACAAAGCAAAATCCAGAAAAAAAACCCAGACATTTATATCCACTCACTTGATAAAACGTTAAAACTTCAAACAGAAGTCTGTTTACCTTTCAAAAAGAAAAATCCACTGCAACCAGGAGAAAGGAGAAGTGGACTTAAACATTTCAGCATGAATACTTTTTTTAGTTACAACATCAACACAACCGTAAATCTCCCCCAAATTACGTATTTTTAAAATCCGTTATTTCTCCATTTCTCTTCGAAAAGTGTTACGTCCACAACACCTAACCACGAGATCAAGTTTTCAAATAACTCCTATAGAAAAATGCGCCTGAAATAACACGAGGCACAAAGATTATTTCCACAAGAGCGCTTACTGATCGTGCAAATTCCGCCGCTTAAAACGTCCTAAGGTTAATTCACCCCGTAAGGCAGAGCTGCCGTTTGGGAGAAAAAGGGAAGGGGGTTCCCCCCCTCTCCCCGCCCGCCGCCACCAGGAAATAGCCGGCAGCTATTCCTAACGCTCGCCCAGCAACTTTCCGCACCGCACCGAGAAGCGATATTAAAATAAAATAATCATTAAAAGGAAAAAAAAAAAAACAACCAAAACACAAGGTTTCAGACCCTGGGAGAACTCGGTATTTCTCAGGAACGCGAGGAAGCAGCAATGCCTCCGACTGCCCCAGCGCCGGTCCTCGGGCACTTCCCGGAGGGGACGAGGTGGACATTATTTCTGACCTATTTTCGGCGCCGCCTCAGAGCGATAAACAATCAACAAGAGCGGCGAAACGCCGCCCGGGCAGAAACTTCCCCGGCCACAAGCTGCCCCCCGGCCGGGGGGAA
>NW_009727506.1:0-4388 GCF_000703405.1 Apaloderma vittatum | reverse complement strand
CAGCCTCCAGCACTCACCTGTAACCACCGACTGTGACTCTCTGTCCTGAGTGCAGTTGGTTGGGAGAATGAGGTGGAAGGACACAGCCACAACCTGGAAATTAAAAAAAAAGATCAGCACAGACCTCAGCAAAGGACGTGGACAGGCATCATCAGCTGCAATACACGCCTCTCTCCCAAACTTTTAAGGGCAGCCAAGACCCCTTCACAGATGCTTGGGCTGAAGCCACTCACCCTGGTGCAGGCTCTTGGTGTGCTAGTTTTGGTGGAGGACTGTTCCACTAAGGCCTGTAGTTCCTGCAACTGCTTCTGCAGTGACCTGAGGGAAAGCAGGCAATGCAAGTTAATGCTGTGGCTGAACCAGGGAGCTGCACGCTGCCCTCTCCCACCTTTGCAGCCAAGGACAGGCCACGATCCCCAAAAGAGAAATAAGCCTTTCCCATCACATCTCCTGCCATATACAACAAGAACTCACCGGTTCTCCTTCCGCAGCAGCTGCACATTATTCTCCAGCTCCTGGTTCCGAGCCATGCGGGTTTTCATCCTTCCCAGGACAGATGAGCACCACAGAGGAAAATCAGAGCAGTTTTATTAGTCAACAGCAGGGACTTCACCAGAGTAAAGGTAATCAGCCACTACTTCTCATAAAAGACAAAATTGCTCCTGGGGTCTACCTGGCACCACCAAGAGCAAAGCCCAGAGAGTGACATCTCACACTAGGTTTAGTGGGTGTTGTTGAATCCTGTAGAGAGGCATCAAATTAACCCTTAAGGATGATCACTCTCAGCAACATGTCAGCCCTGCAGATCCACAGTGTCAGGCTGTATTGCAAACTAGACTCACCAGAAAACATGCTGGACCTGGCAGGCCAGCACATGGCTTTAAGTGAGCAGGCTTTGGGTCGTCTCCAAGCATAAGAGAGCAGGGCAGGCTACGACCCTCCTGAGGGGAGTTGCTGCCTCACAGTCTCAGCCTCACTTTCTGTCCAGGACGGCAAGACCCCAGCAGTGGCACAGCACAGCTGCGTGAGGCTGGTTCTCACTGCTCCCAACCTCTGGCAATGCAGTCACTGCAACTAATGCCACCTCATAAGCTGAGCAGCCACTCTCTGTGATTAAGCAGGTCATGTATTTGTTCCCATGTACTTGTTATCAGGCCCTGAAGGCCCTGCACACCAAGTAGACAAACCAAACAGATTTCTTCTCCCTCTCCCTATCAGTTTCAAGGTTCCTGGGCACCAGGCTGGCTACTCCCTTCTTTACTGGCCTTGAAGGTCCCAGGCACCTGCCCAGCAGTGTTGTTGATGACCCTGGCACAGAGCAGGGAACTAAAACATCACACTGAGCACTGTCCACAAAAATTAAGCAGTTACAAGCCCTAAGGTGGAACATGAACTGGAGATGTGCTGAACAGGGAGACCCAGGACCCACTCTGGCCAGGAACAGCTCCACCATGGTCTGCTTCCTCCCATGACTGAAGGGGTGATTCCTACTCCTTTCTATACATTTTTTGAGTCCAGATTATGATCAATATATTAATGCAGTAAACCACGTATTAAGATTTGACCCAACCTGCAGAGAGTCCAAGATGATTAGAAGTCACAAGGTAAGTCGTATTAGGGGATTCTAGGTGATTGAGAATTGCAAGTTGTATTAAAAATTTTGTTTTATGCTCCTTATAGATTGTACTGCATTGATTCTGCTTGTAGAAATCCTTGTCATTCTAATCATAAACTCTGTGTTACACTGATTATATAATAAGAAAAAATAAAACCTCAAAACTACAATTTAGTGCAGGCATCACGCTGCCAAGGATCCCTAAAAGTACCTCTTTGTCCCCTCAGTGTCAGGTGATACTGCTCCGTGCCCATACCTGTAGAACGTCTTGCAATAACCATCCTTGGCCGACTTCTTGTTCTTGATCTTCCTATGTGATTTCTCCCCAGCCCCATTTTCAGCCTGCAAAGGTCATTTCTTGTTAGCAGCAACCCCAGAGCATTGAAGACCCAACCTTCACAAGCCTTGCCTACCTCTGGATGCTCAGCCCTCATGTTTTCATCCTCTGTCCCTCCCACACCACAGAATGAACTGCAGGAGCTGCAGATGCAAACTGGCCTGCAAATGCAGCCAGGAGCTTTCCCAGTATAGCAAAAGTGAGGCGTATCCGAGGGAGATCAAAGACACGCACAGCTCAAAGTCACTGGGCGAGCAGGGTGAAAAAACAAACAAACAAAATAGGTTGGAGTCACTTGTGGTACAGCTGCCTCCTGCAAGCAGCCAGGTCTCATTGCTCTTTGTATCTACCCAATTAGCAAAGCAAAAGCTGCTGAGCAAGTGGACACCCTCCCAGGCCTCAGATGGAGGAAAAGGACTCCAAGCCCTGCCACACGCTGCCTTGAACCCAGCACCTGAGCACCAACACTCTTGGCAAGGCGCCATCCCATATTTTTAAAACCCTACTCTGGCTGAAGCATTCAAGTAGTCCAAGTCTGTCTGAGAGCAACAGGCTGGAGGAGCGAGGACTCACTTCGGTCTGTGGTGGACAGGCTAGTGGTGAAGAACAGTCATCCATGATCTCCATGTCCTCATCTCTTGGGACCAGCTCTGGCATACTGCACTAGAAAACAGCAAAAATAGGCCCACTAAGAATGCAAAGTAAAGGGAGTCCACCCCAGGGCAGAGAGTGCATGCAGAAAGCACACAGAACCAGGATCAGGTCTGCCAAAGCAGCATCATGCCTTCCTCAGAGATCCCTCACAGGAGTCAAGCCAGGAGAGAAGGGGAGATGTGAGCGGAAGCAAAGGCTGTGGTGCACACACACGGCAGTCAGTACCTGTGTGACGGCTTGAGGCACAAGCTGGGGTTTGGCATCCACACCAGCAGCAACAGGGAAACTCAAACTCTGTTCAAGCATCTTGCTTGTGCTTTCCAGACTCATCTCTGTCCCTGCGGAAGGAAAGGAGAGTCAAAGCGCTGGGCCCCAGTGATGCAGCATCTGACCAGCCAGCTCTGAGTAGCACTAAACCATGGCTTTAGGGCAGCAGGAAGCCATTAGGGTTGTCTCTTTTCATTGCTGCCTGGCACCCCCACAAAAAAAAACCCAAGAAGGTGGGACCATTTTTTTGCCTGTGGCCAGGACAGAAAGAGCCCAATGCACATCACTTACCAGGGACAGCAGGAACACCTTCTCCTGCTATCTTGGACATCACACTTTCCAGCAAAGTCAAATCCCCATTACTGAAATAGTCATGATCAGTCTGCACAGCACCGGAGCTCTGAGGATCACCGGCAAAGTCGCTGCCAGGGCTAAGGCACAGATGCTGAGACTTGGGAACGCTGCTGTAACTATCAGCACATGAGAAACCCTCCTGCATGATTGGTTCATCTTCAACGGACTTCAACACAGAAGAGATCATAGACTCCATCTCCTTGAACAGAGGATGCAGAGAAAAATCTTTTACTCGGCAAGGAATCAAGCCTCCTGAACCACAACCCAGCTGTAATTCTTCACAAAGAACTCACCTCAGATTCTAACAGGTCACAGGTGTTCAACAGTTCATTCTCCTCTGGGGTTTCAGTGCAGGGAATATCATCGTTCAGGACAAAGTTAATCAACCTCCCACTTACCATAGAATCCTCATCGTCTGTGCATAACATCTAAGCAGGACATCCAAAGTGAACACAGACATGGAAAGAAAAACCAACACTCCTTTGAGATGTCCCTCAACCCCTATGGACAAAACCTCCCTGTGCAACCATAACAGCTGCCAGGGCTCTGCAGTGATGACCAGCCCCCCAGTACAGCCCCAACAAGGCTATTACAAAATCATAGACTCTTTGGGTTAGAAGAGACCTTTAAGATCACCAAGTCCAGCTATGAACCTACCAATGCCAACATTAAACCATGTTCCCAAGCACCGCATCTACACATCTTTTAAATACCTCTGGGGGCGACTCCAACGCATTCCTGGGCAGCCTGTTCCAGTGCTTAACCATCCTCTCAGTGAAGGAGCTTTTCTTGATATCCAACCTAAACCTCCCCCGGCACACGTTGAGGCTGTTTTCTCTTGTGGAGTTGCTTGTTCATGGGAGAAGAAACTGATTATACAAGCACCGGTAGCTCCACCACACCAGATTCCCCACCAGACAGCTGGTACCCAACCGCAGGAGCTCTCTCCCACTCAGAATGTGGGGAGGAGAGGAAAAGAGTCAGAAGACCCGAGCGTGGGAGGTGCTGTGCCCGTGGACGCACAGCGAGCAGAGGAGTCCCACCAGCAGACAGCGGAGCAGGGAGAGGAAAGGGAGGGAAGCGGATCTGAGCCCACTTGCTTGCACAGGCACCGAGGGGCAGGGCCACGAGGAGAGCGCTAGACTGCAGCCATCGAGGTGA
>NW_009727505.1:12967-22467 GCF_000703405.1 Apaloderma vittatum | reverse complement strand
CGCTCAGCGCTGTGCTGGTGGCTTTGTCTCTCCACTCAGCAGAGCTCCGTCAGAACCCTTCCCATCTTGTAAAAAGCTATTGGAACATGGGGTTTTTTCCCCATTTTTCTTAACTGGGCACCATGACTCCTCAACTTTATGATTCCCACTCCGGATCAGACTCCGAGACGCCCGAACGCGCCGTCTCCGCGCGCAGCGGCACTGGGGCAGCTGGGCAGCCGGGCAGGAGAACCTCCCACCCTTCAGTGCACGTCTCGACAAAGCAGCGTGAGCGTCCCTGTTGCTCTCTTAGCTTGTCAGCCCCTCAGTGGTAATATGACCTGACAGCCCTTAAAAAAAATATGACGAGAGAATCTGTTCTGCTGCAGTCTCGGGGCACTGCTTTCCACAGGTTGGCTGTTGCTATATAAAGAAATAGTCTGTTGTTTCTAAATTTACTCCGTTAATGTCACAGAGCATAACGAAAAATAACAGGAATAAATTGACATTTACAGCAGGGAGTGATTCAGGGAACAGGCCAGTTGTGGCCATACACATCTGAATGGTTACTCAAGCTTGGAAATTCATCTATGTATTTGGCTTTTTGCACTTCAGACATTACTGCATTTTGCAGTTGACTCTGATTTTAAGCAAACTGCAGACATTGTCAGCATTTTTAAAGAAAGCAGAAGGGGCGCAAAGCGGCATGCCGGGTGCACGGCTGCCTGTGGGACGCTCGCGGGGCAGCGCTGGGATGCGCCGAGGGGAAGGTGTGTGCGGGGCACGGGGCCAAGGCAAGAGCTGCAAGCACCTTCCAGGCTCCGGGGAGATCAGCCCAGGGGGTGCATTAGTGTCCAGGCCATTGTTAAGCTCACAGAAGCTATTTGTGAAAGTCTGGGTTCAGGTGTCAGCCTGAGCAGCGCCCTGCTCCTGCCTCTTCTGCGCCCCCAGCAATGCCCTTCTCGCTGGGCGGGGAAAAGGTTGGGTCTGTAACTGCAGTCAGGAGCAGTCGTTAAATGGAAGAAGTTACTTATGTTGCCCTAAATACAGGCACATTTGAAAAAAAGAGCAGTAGTTCTCCCTCGGGTGTGGGTGTAACCTGTTCGGGACAACATCTCCTCGCCCGCAGATACCCTCGGTTTGTGTTGCTCCTCGTGCGGGCCCCTGTCGGGAGCACAGTTGGGGTGGTTCTGAGAGATCTGAGATCCGATCTCCCGCATGTAACAGAAGTGGCACCTTCACACCCCAAGTTTGTTCGTTAAGCGTTTTTGGGAAGCCCCAATGCTAGCAGGTTCTTTGTAGTCTAACGTTGCAAATTTTGCATAAGGTTTATTGCAAAAGTAGGTCTTGATCCAGCCGTGTTTGGTGGGGTTTGAGCTCGAGTGGAGCCTTTACAGTATTGTCAAATCTCTGTCCCACATACGTGACAAATTCCTTCCTGCAAGTGCTTCGGAGGATGGTGTTTGACACATCAGAGTGTGGGGACGCACCTGCCCACGGATGAACTCCAGTTATTCCTCTATGAGCACACAGAAGTGCTTGCCCAGGAGGTGCCAGCGCTGTCGTGCCGCCGTGCTCTGCAGGATGCGACCCTTGCTTGGGCTTGTCCTAAACACGTCCATTTGTCCTTGGTCACGAGTGCCCCTTTGGGTCACAGAGCTTCCCTTCATAGGTGTGACAGTGTCTGGGCGTTGCAGTTGTCCAGCTGACTGAGGAGCTGGGGTCCGGGAGAAGGTGACCCGTGAAGCACCCGCTGAACTGGGCTTGGCCCTCCCAGTCTGAGCTTGGCCCTGCATTGGGCTCGTGCTCCCTGCACTCGGCACCGGGAGCACGAAGGGGATCGTCACGGATCCAAGGTGGGACCGGGAAGTAAACTAGGGGAAGAAATAGATGGAATGAGAAAATGATACCTTATTCTCCTGCTTCTGGAGCTTCTGTTTCTTTTAGATTTATCCCTTAGTATTATTTTAAGCTCCTTCCTCTCTGTTACTCCCTCCGACACCCAGGCTCTCTCCCAGGCAGCGTGGTGGCCGTCCACCAGGCGTTTGTGTCCAGTGCTCACGGGGGGAGCTGCCTTAGGGGGTGTTGGGGGGTTGGCGTGCCGGAGCACAGTGACGTGCACAAATCCTGCTTTTCTCTCCTTTCCGGCTGTGCCCACCTCCTGCACGGACAGAGTGGGTGCCGTTGGTGCAGCGCATGCAGTGAGGCGGGGGGGATGCAGTGGGATGCAGCGGGCTGCAGCGGTGGTCGCAGTGACTGCAGTGTCTCACCAGCAGGTCCGGGCCACGGCCAGGTTTGGCACCGGGGACACACAGACCCTCTGGCCTGCCAGGATCAGGCTGTAATTAAAACGTGCTGCATTTGGAGGGTAGTGAGAAACCATTAAGAGGGACTCTGCTGAGGCTGCTTGGCTGATGCTAATTGCTGGCAGTTAATTAAAACACAGTAAGAGGAGAGCTTTTCCAGGGACGTGGGGTGGCCCAGTCTGTCATTCTCTCTGCATTATCCAGCTGTAACCGCACACGGCTCCGTGCTGGGGCTGCACCATCTCGGGTGTAACTTGTGTCTCGCAAGCGACCTGCCGTCCACCACCCGACACGCTCATTTTCCTGTTTCCGCTGTGAAACTATATCAGCAAATGAGCAAAATAAATGTTGCTTGTTTGTTTTGACAGTTACAGTACAGATTTAATTGCAGTCCTTCTTCCTCGCGTAGTGCTGCACGTTACGTGGTGTGCTTGGCGTAAACAAAGATGTTCTGCTAATTGAGATGGGGTTATTAACGATACGCTGTCGCCGAGTCACGGGGGCCAAAGTCACCTGGAGCTGAACTTGCAGTGCGTGTGCTCTCGTGTTCGTTTTCTGCAGCCGGCGTGCGAGGCAGAGGCAGATGCTGTGCTGAGACATCACGAGAGTGACGGGGCAAACCTTTGAGAAGCGAGCTGAGCAAACAGAAAAATCAGGACAGAAAGAGAGAAAACCGCTTCTGTGTCTTCATGCACAATCTTGCAGTCTCAGGATGAGTTCTCCGTTCAAAACAGTGGGTATCTTCAGTTGTCACTTGCCATGAAACGGGCCTGATTTTCCTGCTCATCACTTAGTGCCTTTGAAGGATCTGATTTAAAGTCTGAGCCTATTGTGTCGATATGAAAGCAGCTGTGACATTGTCTTGCGATGGTAAATTGGCAATGACTTTGCATTTCATAATTAGCTAACAAGGAATCGCTTACAACGTACACGTCTTTCAAAATATCGTTGAAATGTGTGGCACACGTTTGACACACTATTAATTAAGAATAGGATTTTCAAAAGCTCTCAGGTGACGGTTTCCATTTCCCCTCGCTCGGTCGGGCCGTTGGCAGAGATGAGGACGAGTTAAGCCCAGGTTTTGAATTTCTTTCTGAAAAGTGCTCTGGCACTCCGAGGTGGTTAAGGGGGGTTTAACAGACCGCTGACCGCATCTCACGTACCCCCGGTGACTCGAGGTGAGTACCCCTGGGGCTCCTCGCCATGACTGCGTGAGCTCCCCCCGCTCCCGAGGAAGGGTCACGCTCTCAGTTCCATCTTGCCAGAGAACTTCTCAAGGAGGTAATTCCAGAGAGGAATTATTTCTAGAGATTCTTGTCAAGTTGCAGGGAGTCTTTAATTAAATGAGTAGCCATTACTTAATGGCAATCGTGGGGAGAAAATCCTTACCTCTCAAAGAGGCAAATCTCCAGTTGCCTAACAAAAAATTACTTTTTAAAATAATAAGGTAAAAATAGCCTATTCTGCTCCAGAACTGAAGCCAAAAAGAAATTAATGTCTCTTCTTGGAGGGGTTTAATCTGGAATGCGGAAAATGGCTTTCTTCACACAGTCGCTGCAGCCGGAGTCGTGACGGCTCCTTCCCGGCTCCATGCGGAGCTTTCCAGGGACACTGGCAACTCACATCTGTCAGGGGCTTTTGCTGTTCTTCCCGGCCATTCCGAAAATTCCCCGGTCTTCCAGCCAGGCTGGAATCAAGCCGTGTCCCCCAGGGCTGGAGAGCCCCCGAGCGGGTCCCTGCCGGCTGCCCGACAGCTCATCCCTGGCTCAGGGCAGGGTTTGGGAGAGAAAATGGCCCGACCTTGCTGGGTTAGAACCAAGAGAGCGTTTTTAAGATTTGCTTTACGTCTTTCGGGTATTTTTATCTTCTGCCTCATTCTAACGGTCTCGTCTGAGTCATCTCATCCCTAGTTTAGATTTATACTCCTTTCTACGCCTACTCCCAACAAGACCTGAATCCACCAGGCACAGCCTGCTGCTGGCCCCGCTGAAGTCATGCAAGACTGTTATTATTGAGTTATGTGAGCCTGGCATCGGGGAGTTATGAATATTGATATATTTTATTTGGCAGCCTTCTGAATTTAATGACTGTCCATAATACAGTAATTCATAATTTATCATAACTAAAGGCAGCAGATTAGGTTGCGATTTAATTATTGCTTATTTTTGTAGCTGTTGTGGGGTTTGCGTGGCAAAACACATAGGGGAAAAGCAACCTGTCCTAAACTACAGCCGTGCGTTAAGGGAACAGTCTTACTCCCTCCAGGGGCCCTGCTCACGGGAGGACGTGCCTTCGCTCCGCGGAGGTTTGCGGGGCCGTGGTTTGATTTCTGTGTGTGAGGATGGGGTGAGGCCCTTGCAAAGCTCTCACCAGCATCACCCTGTTGCTGTGCTGTCACCTCCTGCTCTCCTTCCACAGCTGCGTGGTTTCTGCTTATTTAGTGAACAAAAAACCCCTCTGAGTGGGGACAATGGACAGCTGCACTGCTCGTCTTACTCCAAATGGTGAATATTATGATCGGGAGATCCACATACGGCCCATCTGTTGTGTGTTATTAAGCTGTTCACTTCGTAGAGAATAGAACGTTTCTGTGTCTCTCCTGTGATGCTCACAGGAAGGGCTGAGTGTTCTAAAGCTGTTTAGCATTTTTCTTTACGGAGTGGATGTTAACACCTGAGAAATCCCATGAAGTTGTGCACTTCGTGTTCGCAGAACACCAGGGCTGCCAGCGCACGTCGGTGGGGATGGAGTCAGTCGTCCGTCCCACGTATTGCCACGGCTCACGGTGACCTGTCACTCCTTTCCAGTGACCAGCGCTGCTGTGTGAGAGGTTGAAATGGGGCAAAATCAGGCAAAACCATCTCGCTGTAAGCGTGGTCGGGCGCCGGGCGGGCGTTGCAGGAGGTGGCTGCTCGTGGTGCCGGCTCCGCTCCCGACAGAAAAGCATTAAGAGTTTTATGATTGATTTCAGGGGAAGCAGCACTGGTGACTGAAATGAAGGGAAGTTGTGGGAGATGCAGTAGGTCAAAGATGAGATGATTTAAAGGATCAGTGAGCTGAGAGTTGCTAAGAATAGAGCGTGGCAGAGACAGAGTGAATTGTCAGGGAATCTGATGGGATGCTCGTGCAGCTGCGGCATCGCTGGTGATGAATGATTTGGAGGAAATAGGTTAGAGAGCAGCTCTGCACGAAAAGGAGATGGGCCAGGAACCAGTGGGGCCCTGATCAAGAGTAAAGCCTGGACATTGCTTCTGCTCCTGTAGAGCTTGACGGGATCACAGCTAAGAACGTGGCTTTCTTGGTAACATTAATGTCACAGTTGTGCAGTGAAGTCTGGTTTTTCACTGGGGGCACTCAGGCGGTCTCTCGGGAGAGCACGATGCCAACGTGCTGGAGCAGGGTGCTGGGTTCTGGGGTGCTGGATTCCAGGCTGCTGGGTTCCAGACTCGTGGCTTTTCCATGGGAGGCCCCAGCCCCAGCAGTCCCTGATGACTCTTGAGTTTGCAATCAACAGTGGTGCTGGATGTGATCCCCAGGAGCTGCTGGGCAGAGCCGTGCGGGTCCTGGGATCTCCTCGTGGTGGACCTGCCCAGCTAGCAAAGCAAAGTACTCTCAAGTGTATCTGCCAGCTTAATGCTTTTTCCTAAAATAGCTGTTACTGTGTTTTAGAAACTAATTTTCACTGAAGATGGCCTCTTCAGAATTCTTGATCACTTCGGTTAAAAAAAAGGGATTTCAGCACACTTCAGAAATGCAGTGGCACAAATATTAACTGAGCAAAGCCTTTGATTTTCCCCATGGGTCATGCCGCTGCCTGGCAGTCAGGGTGTTCTGTGAGCCACTTCTGCAATTTCCATTTTCCTAACACACATGTTACATTACATTTTGATTCACATCTCTGACATCTAGAAAATTGGCCCTTAACAAAAGGGATGTAGTAGTTGTGCTATGAGGTATAGGCACGATCTGGCCACATTTTGGGTAACTTTGCCCTGTTCTTTAGAAACTTGGTTTTATTACTGGTAATTGGGCTGAAGGGAAGACTAGTTAATCCTGGCCAACCCAACTTTCTGGGACGTTAAGTTCTAATAGGCAGATATGAACTGGTCTTAATAGATCAGCCTGATGTCATCTGGCTGCTTATTAACTATTAAACCGTGTTTCAGTAATTCTCTTGGCAACTCTGCATGCGTTGCCATAGTTTCTTTGGTAAGAGAGCAAGACCTTAATGCATTTTGAGTGCTTCTTGCCCAAAAGGTATGAAGAAACACCTTATGTTTAAAGATACAAACGCGAACCTGTTACAAGAAGCGAGCAGAGCCAGGTCGCCGGCTGCAGCCAGCATCAAGTCCCCGCAGCTCGGCCCTGCAGGGCCTGGGTTTGCACAGCTGGGAGGTGTTGGCGATGCCCTGATGTGATCTGCGCTTTGCACACCTTGTTGGATGGTAATCCTGAAAAACGCACGTTGCATCTTTAGGCAAACAGCGGCTGAGCGGGGACCCTGGAGGACAGGCTGGGCTGGGGAGCGCTGGGGAATGGCGCAGGGCTCGGGTGCTGTTCCCCATTTTTCACTTGTGCTGCTCTGCGGGGCGAAGGCCCCGAAGTCGCTGTACCCTTTCCAGCCCCCACCCCTTGATAGCTCCTGGCATCTCCTCCATAGCCCATCGTTGGGCTAAGGCGTCGGTGCGCAGTGTGGAGCTGAGACCTGCACAGCCACAGGTCTCAGTCTTGAGCTTTCTGAGGGCTTCCAACAAGCAGAAGCAGGATTTCTGTCTTCTTGTCCGTGGGATAGATAGGTAGAAATAAATACACATCTTCTCAGAGGGACAGTCTTCACCTTCAGCCTGAACTTCCTTAGGGAGAAATCTGTGGGAGATCTGTAGAGTAGTAAAAGGCTTTTCTAAGTAATTACAGGCTTAAGGGAAGTTGTAGCATTGGATAGTGACAGGCGGTATTTATTCCATATTTTGTTCAATATTGTAAATTACATACTTATTAAAAAAAAAAAACCAAACCAAAAATGAGTCAGATACTGAACTGCATAGAGCATCTAAGCCTGAGTCCCCAGGAACCTGGAGAGCACCTGGGTCTTTGGACGCACGGGTGAGAGCAGAGTCTGCTGGTCACCCTTCTCCAGGAGCCAGCAGGGCTGCGCCGAATCTGTGGCCGGGTCAGGCCAAGGAGGGGCGGCTGGGGGGGGTCGCTTGGGGGTGTCCGCCGGCCTACACCCCACCTCTTTGGACGCACGGGTGAGAGCAGAGTCTGCTGGTCACCCTTCTCCAGGAGCCAGCAGGGCTGCGCCGAATCTGTGGCCGGGTCAGGCCAAGGAGGGTCGGCTGGGGGTGTTCGCTGGGGGCTGCCCCCCAGCCTCCTGCACACCGGGGCACGGGAGCAGCTGCGTCTCGGCTCCCCCACTCTTACCAGGGCTCGGTAAAGTCAGCCAGTGACCAACACTGTTTTAAAAAGATTAAAGAAAAACGCCTCGGTGCGCGGAAAGCCTGGGTGTCAGTCAGCCTTGGTTTCCCTGCAGGGGCTGGGAACTGCCCTTCTGGGGAGACTTCCCTGACTGGAGCTGATGCAGTGTTAGCACTTGGGTCCGTCACCCGAGAGATGCTTTATACAAATTCCAGGCAGGTGGCTCGGACCTCCGTGCTGTTTAGAACAATAAGGCTTGGCTGTTGCTCTGCTGGGGCGCTGGATGCCCTCTGCGCTCCTCTGGGTGGGTGGGACAGGCTCTTCTGCTGGGCAGCTGGGCACTTCCAGCCTTACCAGATGGGCTGCAAACTTACCTTATTTATTATAGCAGGGGAGCAAACGTTCAGGGCAGTAACTTTCTCCTGTGTTAGGCGGAATGCTGAGACCAACATCTGACTTCATATAATGTTTCTATTTCTTTTAGAACCTCTTCTCACTTCATTGAACTTTTTAATCGTGCAGATGGGTGGTGAATGGTGAAGCGTAGTGAGTGATGGAGAGAAGGGAAAAGCGTGATTCATTCAGACTTTTGCCGGTTTTTGTGATTACCCGCCCAAGTCTCATGACAGGTTTCATTCTGTGTGGCGCTAGCTTGAGAGCTAATATCTTAAAATACTTCATGGAAAGCAACTCACTAAGAGGAGGTAAAAGGCAGGGAAAAATACAGATGTTTTGGAAATACAGGACATTTTTTCCCCCATATTTTTTCTCCCTGTGGGTATCTTTTGTGCTGAAATGAGGCTGTGGTACACAGTGCTTTTAAACCTGGAGGGGACAAACCAGGCTGTGTTCTCGTAGCTTTTCTGGTAAGGGTGTATCTTCGTGGGCTCTGTCAGAGAGAGGCGCTTCATTCATGCCAGGAGCAGGAGACTTGGCCCCTCCCTGGCAACAAATTCTTTCCTCGCAGCGATGAATTACGGTGTGAATATACATAGTCTCCATTATATGGAGATACACAGATACCCATTGTAATAGCTTTTCTAATATTTCTGGGTACTAGTAAGCTAATTTAGGAAATATTTAGTCTTTCTCTATTTCTTAATTGGAAGGAAGCAGATTTTGAGCAATTTTTTTTTTCTTCCCCAAGAGGTAGGAAAGTAGTATTTGCCTTTAGGGAATAAGGAGAGAACATTTTCTGTTCATTAAACCTAAGTGGAAAGTGCTCAGTATGTCAGGTATGAAAAGAGAGGCTGAGAGGAGGGAAAGGTTTTGCTTTCATTCCATTGACTGTCTCATTTATCAGATTTTTTTTTGGAATTTGAGAAGTAAGGAAGAATCTAGATAACCTGTTCTCGGTGCTGTTCCTGGTGCAGTGGTTGCATGAGGAACAAAGTGGAGCATAAGGAGCCAGGGGAGGGTTTGTGGCTGTGGTACAGGAGGAGCAGGAGCGCATCACCTGCCCTCGTGGGGTGGATTTGACTGGTAGGAGCAGCCCCCAGCGTTACCCTCCTCGCTCCTCACGCTGGGTTTTCCAGGACTGAAACCCACCCCCTGTCCTCAGGGGCAATTTGCACTGGTTTGGGCAAAGGCAGGACCTCACTGGTGTGTGTTTCACAGTTGTGGTGAGGATGCTTGAGGGGGGATTATCACTTCGTGTATTTACTAGGGCACTCCTGGTGTCAGTTTTACGCAGGGTTTGGGGTTTTATTCACGTTTTTGCGTGCGAGGCTCAGCGTGGCTGTGCTGCGCGCTCTCCCGGCAGACAGGCGGGGTCCCAGCCCCCTGTGCCAAGGGCTGGAG
>NW_009727505.1:12609-12947 GCF_000703405.1 Apaloderma vittatum | reverse complement strand
TTTAACCAGTGCCGTGTGCTTGCCAGGGGAGCTGACAGCCTGCTCCAGGACAGGGGCTTCAGCCCTGAGCACCCTGAGCCCTCGGCAGCTTCACGCTTACCTTCCCAGCTGGGACCTTTGAAATGACAGCCTTGTAATCAAACTGAAGTTTTAAGGAGCTAATTGCTTAATGAATAATTAGTCACTATGCTAATTAAATTAGTTAATTTATATTAGGATAAGGAATACAGAACTCTACTTATGCTAAGAAGTTGTGTGTAGGCCTTGGCTAGAGCTAGAGCTGGTGCAGGCTGCAAAGCTGGCAGGGAATGTTTCGTCCTAGTTAAAGGTCTCACCGC
>NW_009727505.1:11546-12266 GCF_000703405.1 Apaloderma vittatum | reverse complement strand
TTCCAAGCTTCCCAGCGCTGCAATAAAGAAGTGCCGGCTTATCTACGTGTAGGTAAGTTCTGTCGTTTTTGTGACCTTCCCTTTGAAAAATCGCAACAACAGCGCGCAGAACAACATGCTAATTTAAGGAGGAATTGCTTTAAATCCGGCGCAGCGGCAGATAGATTATCTAGAAGATAAGTCTCGGTGACACGTAGCCGGGGGCCCCGCGGCTCCAGCTGGCACTGTTTGCTCTTGTTTGTCACCGTCACACCGATGGTGGGCTTTTCCCTGACACATCTTCCTTCCAGCCTCCTGCCTGTGGGAGGGTGGGCTCGGGCAGGGAGGGGGCTTGTTTTCAGCTCCTGAGCAGAGAGGTTCCGGATGAGGGTTTTCCTTTGTGCTGCCATGGGGTGGGTGGGACCCACGCAGGGACAGACACGTCCCTGCTCCTGTTCCTGGCCTCACAGGGAGGCAGAGCCTGGGCAGGGACACAGGGCACTTTGTCGTACTTGGCCTTAGTGACTTCTTCCACCTCTAAGCCATTGTGCTGCCATATTAAGAGAATCAAGGTAGAGAGAAATCATTAAACGCTGGCTGCGTCGCAGAAAATAAATGAGGCTCTTAAGAATCTCTCTGGTGTTCTCCAGTAATTCAGGGTTCACACGAAGCGCGTGAGTGAGGTGGCATCTCCTGGAAACTTGCAGTCAGACCCCTGTGGGCGCCACCTGGAAGAAGGGT
>NW_009727505.1:5777-11536 GCF_000703405.1 Apaloderma vittatum | reverse complement strand
ATGTGCGCGGGCAGAGTCCTCCTGCCCCCACGCACGGCGTTGCCCGGGAGCCTCTGCGGCGCGGGGCCAGCCCGCGTCAGGGCCGTCCCCAGGCACAGCTCTCCCGAGGCTGTTGCCGTTCTGCCCTCACACACAGCGCTGCAGCACGTGTACCTCGTGCTCTCCCTTAAAAGATGGCCGTGATCTGCGGGAGACGTACTTCCTTTTATGTTTTCCCTCCGGAAAAACTTACCATGACTTGTTGGATCCATTTTAATGAAGAATATACCGCCATACGCTGGTAGACCGACACGTTTCCTGAGGCCTCAGAAGCAGTCCAGCACCGTTGCACCAGTGTTTGTTCGGCTGGAAAGCTGTGCTGAGCACTGGCATTTTGTCATTGTGCTACGCGAGGTGTGAGTCAGGTGCAGTGGGTTTCCTTCGCTTTTTGGAGTCGCAGTTTCAGAATAGCAGGTGCTGCTCTCATATTAACATTCATATCTTTATTAAGTAATACTATATATTCACATACACATTCTGAGCGCTAAGAGCGTCCTTCTCTTCAAGTTGCTTGGTATTGACAGGACATTTCATTGTAGTGGACTTGCTCTGAGATGCTGGGGGTTGCTCAGCGCGGCTGTACCTCCCAAAACGTGTGGGGCGCCTCCTGGCTCAGCGTGTTGTAATGGGATGGAGCAGTACCTGCCGTGTGGGCAGGACTCTGTTGTGAAGCGCCCACGCCGAGACTTTGTTCTCCAGGAAAAAGGTGGTTTCCCACTGTCCAAGGGCTGCTCTTGTCTCCTGCAACTCACCGGGCTCTGCCTGTGGCAGCTCCGGGCATGTTGAGCTCAGAGCCCAGCCGGCGCTGGGCGAGCACCTGCCTGGTGAGGGGCTGCTGGAATAACCAACGGTGTGACTTTCTCTCTTTGCAATAACGTTGGAAATGACTCCAAAGTGACTTAACTCCAACATCAGAAAAATCTTTTCCAACTTTCTCTTGCTGGTAGAGAAAACTGGAAGGGATTTTGCATGAGTTAATACATCTCGATCAGTGTGTTTCCAGCAGGGGCTGAGTACCAGTTTGTTACAGCGTATGCGTGGGAGGGAAGAAATGTGAATTTGTAAGTGAAATAAAACAGGAGAGCGGGAATGCAGTGCGGGTAGGGGAATGGGAAAGACGAGAGAGGACATTTTAATGTCGGGATCTGACTCAACCTGTATTTTCCTCTTGTGTATGATTCTGTGGTCCTGTCATCTGATGACATCACATGACATGAATTCCCTGCTTTGAGAAATGGAAGAAACGCAGGATTTAGGTCTTCCAGAACAAGAAAGCTGGTGTCTTCCTAACAGGCATGGATTTTTGCAGTCCAAAGTCATGCTCTGGACAGTGCCTGATGAGACTGACCTGCAGGATTCGCAGTCAGTCCTTTTAAGAATAACATAGAAATGATAATATGAGTTTTTTGTTGGGAGGATTCGGTTTTGAAGCTCTTTTTGTGCCTGTGTGGGAGATGATGGAAATGCCTCTGTGCTGGCGGGAGGCACTATCGCGTGGAGATTCCCATTTGCTGGCGGCAGGCTCGCCAGTGCCTGGGCAGCCAAGTCTTTAGCAAGAGCAAAAGGCAGCCAGGAGGCTCGGGGCTGGTGGTGGAGCAGAAGATCTGTGGTGACCTGCTTCTGGGGAGATGCTGGGTGTCCCCGGTGCTCGGCCGGGCACAGGGCTCGCAGAGCCTCTGTGCGGGGCACGGCTGTGTGGCGAGTGCAAGTAAGCACGATTCCCTTCCCAGCCGCGCAGAGCGCTCCATGCGTGAGGGGGAGGAGTGGAGGTATTTTGAGAGGTAGACTTGCTGACACGTGAAGTGGGTGTCTGGAGATCCGAAAACAGCGAATGCACCCGCGGAGAGGAACCTCTGTCGAATGTCCCTGCAGGTCCCATCTCCGGGGCCGAGGGGCGAGAGGTGGCCGGGCTGGGGGTCAGTGCCATGCTCGCTGCTCCTGAGAGCCTTCTGCCTGCCCCTTCGGGACCAGCTCTGTGGTGGGGGGCCTGACGGACCCGTTCGGCAGGTGCAGCATCTCTGTGAGAGGGCTGATCTGCAGCTGAGCCTGTGCTCTTACACTTCCAAAACTGATACCCATCTGCAATTCCCGAATCTTTGCTGTAGAAAAGACCAGTCAAGACTTTAAAAAATTGAAATTTTAGTAGCAAATCCTTTCTTCACTGTCCTCAAGGGAATGAGCTGCTGCCCTACTACATGAGGACGTGCGTGCACCCATGCGCACACACATGTCGGCACGTGGGCAGGGAGGTGCTGGGGGCTGCTGAGCAGGGACTGCGAGCTCACCAGGGTCTGGGTGTCCCATGGGATGGCACTGCTGAGATGCTCAAATCAGCTGTTAGGAAAGCCTCTGGGATTTATACTTCAGAATCAGGCCATGTTAGTAGGACTTTTTTTTTTTCCCTTAAGTGCTATCCAAAGAGATTTTTTTTCACAGGCGATAAATTTTTGTGGAAAACCCGAAAATCCTGTTGGCACAAGTGCCAGAAAGCGGGTCAGCTGCCAGAAGGCGAGGCAGGTGCGGCTGGGTGCCGGGGGGCACGGAAGGGGGCTGGGGCCGGTTTTTTTTTCTTGTCCCCAGCGCACGGACCGGGGAGTTGGAGCGTGACCGGGGTCCAGCCACCCTGTGCCGAACCTCCCATCCCCTTGGGAGCGGGTCCTGCACACCCGGCCGTGTCGGAGCCTCCATCACCGGGCTTCATCCTGGTACAGGCCAGTCTGTGCCCTCTCTGAGAGGATGATGGTAGTTCAAAAATATTACTCTGTTCCAAGAAAAAATACTCGGAAACTCAGGCTTTTCTGATACCAGCAATTCTCTTCCAGTTCCTTTTCCCCCTCTCTGACGAGTCAGTACTAAAATGCCAGTAATGAGCAGGCTGAACAAAGATGTTAAAGGAGTTGATGTGATTTAAAAAAAAAAAAAAGTTCGAGAAAGGCATTTGTAACGTATTGCTGAATATTGTCATTCTTTTTGGAAATGACAGAAGGAAACCCTGAGTTTGGATTCATGCCTTTAATCAGTCACATCTTGATTTAATGGGTTGAAGTATTTCTTTTTACAGACTCTTAAAACAGGTCAGCAGTTTCTCAGAAGGCAGGATTTCCTAAGAGCGTTCCCAAATGTGCATTTTTAGTCCCATAATCATGCAGCCCAGTGTTGTAACAAGTGACTCCATTGGCTCTTGAGAATATATAAATTCTGCCTTGCTTTTCTTAGCAGCTTCAGCCTGCAGATGTTTGCTCACCCGCGCCCTGGTTCCTCGCTCAGGCAGGACCACCAGCTCCCACAGAAGAGCCGGGTGAGTGCCCGAGAGCGGGGTGGGCTCTGCGGCCCCTGGGCTGCCTGGGTGGGACCGCAGTGCCAGGCTGTCAGCAGCGAGGCCCCGCAGACCTGCGCGGGGACATCCAGCCCTGTCTGCTCCCGAGGCAGCTGCCGGGGAGCTCCTGCACCCGCTGCCTGGGCAGAAGAGCCCACAGGAGGTCCGGGAGCACCTGTGGAAGCGCGGTGTGGAGCGTTAACGTGGGTTTAAAGATGGGCAGCACTTTTCTGGACAGGGGTCTCGAGCAGTTGATACAGGAGACTGGTGGGACGCTGTGGAGTAGGTGCTGAGGGACGTGGTGGAGGCAGGAGCTGGTCAATCATTTCAGTCTCTGCTTCCTTAAACCCAGAGGCCCTATCCAGCGGCCTCTCGTGTGTGGTGGTTCCCGCTTACTGTCCCGGTAGCTTTCTCCGTTGGTGACCACAAAGCCGTAGACTGGTTGAGGTTGGAAGGTGCCTCCAGAGGTCACCTGGTCCAACACTCTGCTCGCACAGGGTCGCCTAGAGCCAGTTGCCCGAGACACGTCCAGACAGCTTCTGAATATCCCCTGGGATAAGACTGCACCTCCCTGGGCAGCCTGCGCTGTCTGACCGGCTTCAGGGAACTGCTCTGGGGTAAAGATACCGGCCTGCGGGGAAGTGGAGGGAGGCAATCACACAGTCCAGCTGAGAGGAGGGAGCCTGCAGAGTGAGGTGTGACCCGGCCTGTTCCCTGTGTCCCCTCTCCCACCCGCAATGGGACAGGCGTTCCATCCCTGTAATCCCACCGCTGTGCCAGAAAAACCACGACCTGGAGTTTTCCCTTCCACGTGTCAGTGCCTGGACCGGCCTCGCGGAGCTCGCTGCAGGTCAGCGTCCGGAGAGCACCACCGGGCAGGGGATTAAATCCTGCTGCCTTCCCAGTGGTACGGCACAACTGGGAGCACGAGAGCTCGGCTCACATCTAACCTGACGGAGCAGCGTGCCTTTCTCACGTTCAATGCCAAGTTACAGATGGAGGAATTTGTTTTGTTTATTGCTTCTATTTTTAAATTAAGCCTTTGTTTTATTTCGCCTTTAGCATGATCTATTGTAAGCAAGGTTTCAGTTTGGTTCCCGACTCAATCCTTTTGAAACCGGAGGCAATTGTGAAACACTTGTGAAGCCCAGGAAATGGAGTGTTCAGTATTTGGCTTTCGAGATATTTTCATTTTTTCCAGCAAACATTATTGGGTTGTTGTGGATTCACAGGAGCAAGTTGTCTGCACAGAGCCTGTGCCGCACAGTATGGCTTCTAGAACATTTTGTTTTCGGTTTAGACAACACTGAAAAAGTTGAGCTCAGCCCGACAGGAGTCCTAATTAGCTCCATCAGCATATGTGCACCAAAATCATTAAACGTGTGTTGTTGGGTTTAGCTAAGGAAGAAGGAATATCAAGTGCCACTTGACTGCACATAATTAAGTTTAAAGCACGAAGAGTTAATCCTGCTGTGTACTAGAATTTGTGCTGTTTCAGCGTGAACTCTGTATTTCTCTATATACGAGTATTCAAAGTTAGGAGGAATTAGCGTAAGCTGTTTGCTATTGAGCTGAACAGTTGGTTTGAACTGGATGCTGGAATAAGGTTGCGAGCAATACTATTATTAGCACTCATTTTCCTGAGTTGGTAATGATGGTTTTGACCCGCTCTGGGAACAAAACGCAGTGGTAATTAATCCGCTTCATATGGCAGGGCAAGTTTCGTTCCGTGGTGGGCATCTCTGGGTGTGGATCCCGGACGAGCAGGGTCCTGCGGCGCGGCGTTACGCCCGGGGGACAGCGTTTTGCCATAGACTCTCTGCCGGCCTTGCCTCTGCGGACCCTGCTGAAGATGTCAAATTGTGTTGCGGTGAGTCTGGCTTAAGGCGGGTCGCTGGTGCTTAACAAAACCGAGCGTGCTGCTTGTGCTTCTGATGGGCGCCCTCCAGAGCTTCACCAGCAGCTCCGGTGTCTCACTGAAGCCGGTCGCGAAGCTTGATGTTCACTCTGCGGGGCCAGAACCTCCCCAGGCTGTACCCCTGGCGCTGTGGGCAGAGCTCGGTTTGGACCTCAGCACCTCCACATGACGGTCCAGGGGCCTCCTCTCGTTACTTCTCTGTGTCTGTGTGGGAGCCCAAGCGTTGCCCTGCCAGCAGCCAGCTGTCCCGGCTGGGGGTAATTCTGCTCTGGCACCTTTGTGCAGTTCCTGGGGACAATCAGCCGGCGCTGCGGTGGCTCTGTGCGTAGGACGCGCTGCACACCAGGGAGCAGCTGCTCGGCAGGCAGCGCCAAGGGAGGGTCGCTTCAATCCACTGAGGAGCAGAGCGTGGGGCTGGTGCCTGCGTGTCCTCGGTACCACCCGCGGGGGCCCGGCTGCCTCCCGGACCCCCCCCGGCCGCGGTCC
>NW_009727505.1:0-5639 GCF_000703405.1 Apaloderma vittatum | reverse complement strand
TTTTTTTTTAAACACCTCCAGGGTTGGTGACTCCACCACCTCCCTGGGCAGCCTGTTCCAGTGCCTCACCACTCGTTCAGGAAAGAACTTCCCCCGAATATCCAACCTAAACTTACCCTGACGCAACTTGAGGCCATTTCCCCTTGTCCTGTCATTAGTAATTAGAGAGAAGAGACCAGCCCCAGCCTCACTACAGCCTCCTTTTAGGTAGTTGTAGAGGGCAATAAGGTCTCCTCTCAGCCTCCTCTTCTCCAGACTAAACAAACCCAGTTCCCTCAGCCGCTCTTCACAGGTCATGTTTTCCAGACCTCTCACAAGCCTTGTTGCCCTTCTCTGCACCCGCTCCAGCACCTCGATGTCCTTCTTGTACTGTGGTGACCAAAACTGGACACCTCGGTTCTCTCTTCACCGTCAGCTCTGGTGGTGGTGTGTTAAAGATTCCTTGCTTTGTGCTTTGGTTCCACGTGCCGTTCGTTTCCTCTGGGTTGAAGCCTCTTTGCCATTTCCCAGAGGTACCCACAGGCCATCCGTATCTCAGACGCTGGCAAGTGTCACCTCTGCCTGTGCAGGGTGCAGCAGGGATAGAAAGCTTGAACAGGGCCCTGGTTCTGAGGTTGCCAGCGAGGAAAAGTTGATGTGGACCCAGCAGACAGCAGCCTGGGCACATGGCTAACGGCCTGCTGGGGAACAGTCCCTAGCAAACTGCATTTAATCTGGAGATGTGTAAACCAGCAAATTCAGTGTGCCAGCAAAAATTTGCTTTTATTTTTTCTTTTTTTTTTTTTTTAATGGCATGTTGAAATCTGGCTATTTTGGAGACGCCTAGGTAAAGAGAAAGAAAGGAAAGAGAACGGCGACCTGCTCCGAGGGTGAGGGTCAGGCTCCAGGCGGGAGGGAGGTTTCTCAAGCTGGAGTGCTGGCTTTGAAAAACTCGAGTCGTACCCGTTGCCACTGTCCTTAAAGCTTTGCTCACAGTCTGTGGGAACACCAGGCAGAAGTTGGTCTATTAATTTTCTGACTGGGTGCGGTTTATTAAAAATGTAAAGTCAGGGCACATTGTGAAGTCTGTGGGTTTAGCGTGATGGAGCAGCATGAAAAATGCAGACAGTTTAAATTTGGCCCATCCTCACGTGGAGCAGAGCTTAAAAATGGAAACTGTGGGGGGGAAGGCACATGAAGTGTGTGTTAATTCTTCTATGGGATGAGGATGACCTATTTCTGTAAGTCACTCTCGATTGCCAACTCCAGGCAATGAAAATGTATTTTCTGAACGGTGAATAATTTAGCAACTTAAAAGTGATTAACATAGAGAAGAAGCTATAACATGAAAGGTAGCACACTTTTGGAGCAAAATATGTTCCTGTGCAGGAGGGCAGCATGAATCCTTTGCATCCTTTAAATTGTGCAAATTCACTCAAAGCAGGTTCCTACTGAAAGAAGATACAAGGTTTAGGCTTGTGCTCATCCTCAGGACAAAGGCAAATTAAAAACCTGAGCACCTGAAGCGGTCTGTAGTGTAGACCCCCAGGGTGGCTTTGTTCATGTTGAATTTTTGTTTTAATTGTGGATTGAAATGGTTTAAAGAATTAACTTCTCATGTCATGGTTTCCCTTGTACAGTCAGAACCACAGGGTGAGCTAAGTTCACGAGAAAAGCAGACTTTATTTTTGATGTGAACCGTGTATTTTATTACACTGTGAGTTTGCAGAACTAAATGAGACTATTCCTGTGGCAGAAACGTGAAAAAATTTATCCCTGCTATATTAGACAGGAAAACAGTTGATGCTTTGAAACCTCTGCCAGAAAGCCACAGCTCGCCCTGCTCGTAGTCCTTTTACTGTGATCTGTTGGCGTACTCAGAGCCGAGCTTCAACTGAGCTGGAGAGTTCAGAGCAGACTCGGGGGCCTCCACCGCTGCCGCTGATTGCTATGCTTTCGAGAAATTTCAAATAAGGCAATTAAGTTTTGCTGACAGAATTGCCTCCCCACAGAGCAGTAAAAACTGGCAGTAATTATTTTCCTCATCGTCTCTCTGAGAGAACCCCAGAAAAGCTTCCTGCTGCGTATACCCAGGAGCAAGGTGGAACACACGAGCTTGCAGGGCCCTGGGATAACTTGTGCCCGTGCACGAGTTGCTGCGTGAGGTTGGTCTCTCCCCTTCTCCCTCGGAGCCTCACCCATCCCAGGTCAAGCTGGAGTGGCTGGCGAGAAAAAAAAACCCAAACAGGAACGTGGCTGTTGAAAAGGCTGCTGTGAGCACCCCTGGTTCTGGTCCTCCTGCTTGGCAGCACCTGGCTTGCGCACCAGCAGCCAAAGGCGTCGGTGGTGTCCTCAGGACAGATCTCAGCAGTGCCCGCTCCCTGGCAGGTCTTAAGACACATCCTCCTTCCACTTAAACACGAGTTTGCATAAGCTTAGCTGCGAGCCCTGCTGGCGTGCCCCTGTTTTCAGAATTCATCAAGCACTGCTGGATGGGCTTAAATATTTTACAATTCAGATACAGCTTGAGGGCGCAGTGCGGGTTTGCTTCGCAAGCATGGAGGCTGAGGAGTGTCGCAACATCCATTTTTTATGAGGTGGCAGGTCTGATGAGCAGGGTTATAACGAAGCAGCGTGCTGCCGTGCCACTCCAGCACCTGCAGCGGGTGCCGGGCTCTGCAGGGCGAGGCTGAACCCATGGCCCTTACAGGGACTTGGTCCTTTCTCATCTCGTGGTCTTACGGCTGATATGAGAATACAACAGTGTCCTCACATAACAAAACTTGGGTTAGAGAATTTTCAGATGTTGGTTTCCTTTCCTTGCCGCAGCAGTCGGTGGCAGCCAGCCCGTGCCCCGGGCATGCAGTGTGGAATTAAAATGGGTGGCTGCAGGGCTAGGGTGGCTCTTAGAAGAAAATAGTTAAGGGAGGATTTCTCCGAATGGGCTGCAGTAACATAAAAACTCTCTTGCTGGCAGCATAAAAAGCGTTTCTCTCGAGCCGTGTTTGAGGCCATGAAATGATGAACTGGGTCCCATGAGGGTAGGCACACAACCCCCTAAAGGGGAAGAACATCCGACATCAAAGGAATTCCTAATTAAATTACTTTCTTGGAGCTTCAAAAGATCCGACTCTTTAATGCATCTTCTAATTTTTGAGATGATTCTTCAACTTCTACATCCTCAGTTTTATTACAAAGTTTTAAAACATTTTCTCCTTCTTATTCCCTGTGCTTTCTGCTTCATCACAAGAGCCCTTTGTGGGCTTCTGGTCCATCTGAAGTTGGGAGCTGCTTTCTTACAACGCTTGGAGGGTTGGAGCTGGCTTACTACAGTAGTAACAAGTTTCTTCCTGGAAAGGGTCTGTTTCTTCACCGGCTGGATTTTATTTCTGATTACTGAGGGTTTCTGCATCCTCCTGTGAGAATTCCTTAATTGTATTTAAGCTGACGTTGCGCAGCAAACCTCTCCGCTGCTGAGCCGGAGCAGGCGGTGCCCGCATAAAACACTCACGTTTTCCCGGGGATGGAAGGGAACCAAGGCTAACAAACCCCCGACTTTTCTGTTGTGCTGAGCAAAACAGACTGTCAGCTTTCGCTCTGAAAAGGGAACGGCGAAGATGCCCCGATCTTGTTTTCAGCCTAGGTCTCAAGAAAATTTGAAACGTTTTTTAAGAGGAGGTCTTAATGATGCAGAAAAGTTCTGTCAAGGTCAGTTTTGAAAACATTCTGGAGGAAGAGAGACTTTCCCAGCTCCCTGTGCACTGTGAAAAAATTAAATTGAACAGAGGAAATGAATTCAGTGTTTTGGAACAGCCAGCTTTACAATTCTGGAGTGAATTTGTCTAAAAGTGTTTAGTTTTACGAATGTGCTTTCTGTTCGCTTTAAGGTTTTTAGCAGCCGCAGTCTAGCCCCAAACACAGTGCAACCTAAATATTTAAGGCACCTCAAGTCATCCATTTATCATTTATAACATATGTTGCAAAAACGTTAAGTAACATTTAGCAGATGTTTATTGCTAATGTTATGCTACGATAAACATGTGCTATAAAGAATCACTTTTAGTTACTTGAAATAAAATTTTCTAAGCTGTCGAAGCAAAGGGAAAAAAAGCAACGGAACAACTAAAGGCTAGAGTACACATCCAATCTGTCAGCTTGATAAAAGATGGAAGCTGCATTTGAGATTTAATTACATTTATTTTCTAATGCAGAATGCCATGCCTGCAAGGAAGGGTCGCCGTAGTACATTTCAATGGTAACTTTTGCCGGGTGCGTAGAACGTTTACCCGCTTGGCCCGTTAGAAACTGGTTGTCTGGTTTGGGATTCCTGGAGAAGAGGGCCAGCGCTGAGCTCCCTGCTGGCACCAGAGTTTGACGTAGAAAATCTAAAGCTGGTGGGGGCGAGCACGGCACTGGCGGCACCGTTCTCAAGATGTGACCCTGCCCTGATCAGCACCACAACCGACAAGCCTGGTGTCCTGTATTTCGAGCGGCTGGGCGGGTGTCCGGGTGGCTGCAGCGGAGGTGATGGGGAGGAGGTAGGTTAGTTCCCTCTTTTTTTCCCCTGTGCCACTGGGAAAATCAAACTTTGTAATTATGATGGAACTGGCCTGGAATTAAGTGGCTCAAATGACCTTCCTGATGCTCTTGTTCTATTCTGGGATAAAGATCAGGGGACTGATGAAGGAAAATAATTACTGGTGCCGCAGCGCAGTGGTGATGATGGTGCAGCCGGCCGGGCGAGGCGGTGACGGGAGAAGTGCCGCGGAGACGCGGCTCAGCCTCGCTCAGTCCAGTCTCCTCCTGTGTCTCCTCTCCCACCACCCATTTATTTGCGGGGGTGGCCCGTGGGGATGCCCCTGCGCCGAGTCCTGTCCCTGCAAGTCCTGTTTGCTCCCTGCCGTGTCCCCCACAGCGACTGGGCGAGTCAGGGGCTGTCTCAATGAGCTTGCCTTGGTGTAGCGCTGCCGGTTGGGATCTCAGGCACTTCAGGCTCAGCTTAAACCATTTGGCACGGAAAATCAGCTCAGAGCCTTCAGCTGGGCCTGTGAAGCCTTCTCTGCCGGTACCTGGAGAGGTGGAGCTGGGGTTCGGCTGATGGGGTGGGGGAGTGCTGGGGAGGTGGCTGAGGACACCCCGTGTCTGGAGGGGCAGAGGAGCAGTGCTCCCATCAGCACAGCCTTACAGGTCTAATGCCACAGCACTCGCTCTGTGTGCCCTCCTGAGCCGCTTGTGTATCAGCTTTGCTCTTACTCCACCCAAGGTTGCTTTTTCCTCCCATTTTTTTTTCCATTGGCACAGGCTGCCCAGGGAGGGGGTTGAGTCCCCATCCCTGGAGGGGTTTAAAGGCCGTTGAGATATGGGGTTGGGGTGATGGGTTAGGGGTGAGCTCTGTAGAGTAGGGTTCATGGTTGGACTCGGTGATCCCAGGGGGCTTTTCCAACCTGAATGATTCTGTGATTGAAAATACTAATAGAAGATAAGAAAACAGGAAAAATCTTGTCTTGCCTTCACTGCATAGCAAAGCTCATCTAGACTGTCAATAATGCTCTGACCACTGGTCCTTCTTCACCCTTTTTCCTGGAGGAATTTTTTGCCTGGCAGGCAGGAAAGGCACCAGACTCTGGGGCGGTGGACACGCTGGAGGGCAGGGATGCCAT
>NW_009727504.1:0-5000 GCF_000703405.1 Apaloderma vittatum | reverse complement strand
TTCAAGGCCAGGTTGGATGAGTCTTTGAGCACCTGTTCTGACGGCAGGTGTCCCTGCCTATGGCAGGGCAGGTGGAACTACATGATTTCTAAGGTCCTTTCCAAACCAATCCATTCTGTGATAATAATGAGGATATGATCCAAATGATCATAAACTGTAGAATTTTGCATGCAGAATTATAATATTATGTAATTATAAATAATATAATCAAGTGGACCAAAAAAAAGGGTATGTGAAGCTACTAGCTAATGGTATCAAAACGAGTATTCAATCCTTTTTGCTTCATTAGGAGTGAAGAACCTGCCCAGAGAGACATTTAATTTTGTAATAAAGAGTCAGTTGACTGAAGGTGCATAATGATGATTAAAGACAGTCATATTCATACAATAAATGTTTTGAGCTTGGATCAAAACATTTTAAAAGAAGAAAAAAATACTTCCGAATGCATCATGTGATTTGTTAAAAGTAAAACTGCTCTAAAAACGCCTTTGGAAAAAAAGCAATCTTCCAATAGAATGGGGATTTTGAGCCATGACACTGAAAGAAATGAACTTCACTGACAGTTTTTCTAGCATATTGTAACTGCACTTCAGTTTTATCCCTGTTGCATTGTTAGTATACCAAGTTTGTAAATTTTGTAAAATTATCAGTAAACTCAATCCTATGAAATCTCTGAAGTCTTTGTGTATGTTCTGCTCGACAAAGAAAGAAAATAGTTGTTAATGTAATTTTCGTTTTTCAAGTAACATTCACAGACAACAATCAAGAGATAATGTCACTTAATTCTTCACTAAGTGCAAATATAAGACCAATTTGCCAGAGAAAAGTATATATAAAAAGTTTGGCCTTTTTTGCTTAAGCTGCACAATTTCCCACACAGTTCAGACACATACAGCTCTCTGAAGACCTCAATTTTTTATTCTTTTAACCTTTCACATCATTCACAGCCTTCCTTTATAGTTCTATAAGTTACTGTTATGTTTTACCAACCATTGACATTTTCATCCTTTAATATTGCGCCCTTAAGATTTAATGGCTATGTAGGTGTGTGTAGGTGAAACATATTCCAGCCCAGCTGCTGTTGTTTCTTGGTTACTTTGTCTGTTGGATTTTTGGCTTTGGGACTTGACTGACCTCCTTGTCAACTCAGCATTCTTTCTCCACAGCTAATATTGTGGGAAACATTTTGCTGTTGTACATAGCACATGCCAAAGCCTCCAGGAACAGAGGTCGATGTACCTGGAGTCCGTATAACTGAATGTTTTAGCTAAACTATACTTGTGTCTTTTCAAACACGAAGTAAGGTCGCTATACACCCTTGTATTCTGTTGATGCTTCATACTTCAGGGCACAAAGCCCTTATTTTCTAGCAAATTAATGTAAATTGATAGGGTGGATGTCTATGTCTATTAAAATTGGAAGTGAGTTAGCCAGCTGCATGGGTAAACAAATGCATAGTGGTATTTCAAACAGGGAAAACTCGTCCAAAGATGAAGATAAAATATATGTTTTTAAAATGTATTTACTCAACGAGAAGGTAAGTTTGCTTTAACCAGCTTTCTAACATCTGTTTTACAAGTTGAGCTACAGCAGAAATGGTGCTTAGACAACTGCATTATTCTTTCTGGAATAATTCGTTCATTGTCAGCCATGTTACTTTGCATATACTCTGCTCTTTTTGTGTTCATATGCTTTGTATCGCTAAACTAAATTTTCCCCTATATGATATTATTCAAAATCTTTTGCAGTATGAGCTCGTAAAGTGGCACTGTAATACTGCTCGTAACATTTCCTTCTCTATACAGAGGTCCCAGAAAACCCACAGCAGGAAAGCATCTCTGCAGCAAACCTGGCAACACTTGTGAATTTACATGCAACTTTAGATAAATGAATGTTTTCTGTACTGACACAAGTCACAATACACACAACCAACACCCCCCCCCCCATTAGATGAGGTAATGGCATTTCCTCTATTTCTACCCATGACTTCTATCCATGGTATTCATACCGAGTACACTAAGTAGCATCAACTGGAATAAAAGTAGAAATTAAGACTGTCATTTGGCATAGATATTCTTCTCCCATATATTTCCCTGTAAAAATCATTCAAGTTGATTTTTAAAAGATGATGAAGTTGGACAAAGAGTTATTACCATTTCCACAGTAATCTCCATATTTTGTGGTTACTATACATTAAAATCTCAAGTACAACACGCTTACCACCTGGATCATACTAGCTGGTCCACTGCAGCAAGTGGTAGCAAGTATTTGCTTTGTGCTAGCAATATAGCATCTGAATATAGCCACATGTGATAAAAGAAGTAATTATTTTGAATTCTTTAGGGAATATATAGTAAAATAAATGAACACACGCTAAGCTATTTGCTGGACAAATGCAGAAAGACTTTGTGTAAGTGATTTTCACATATACCCTTTTAGAAGTTTTTTCTGGGGAAAAATCATTGCCTTTTTCTTTTGTGAACAGGAGTAATTTGCCATCATGATCACAAATTTATTTTTTTTAAATTTTGCCTGTATGCCTTTGATAAGCATAGTTGAGGTTAGGACAATTTTCCATGATGGGTTTTGGTGTAAAAGTCAATTTTAGCATTAAAAATTCTGTTTCCTCTGCACAGAAAAAAGTAAGTAAAGCAATTGCAGTACACGAGTTAGAATTTGAAGATTCCATCCTCCCCTTCCTTTTTGAGCTGGAAGAGGGAAATAGTTTTTTCTTTCTTTTTCTTTTTTCCTTTTTTTTTTTTTCCTAAGGACAGAAATACTTTTGCTGAGAACTATCTCCACATAAAAGCTTAAAGAATCGAGTATGATGTCTTGTCTTATCACTTCTGAACAGACACTGGAGTTTGAAAAGACTTTTGAAATTTGCTTAACTTGCTCTTTCCTAATATAATGAGGAAATCAATGTGTCTTGCTTTCAGAAATGCTGGTGGCTTCAGAATAATTCAAGAGTCAGCAAGGATAAGCAGAAATGAAACTACAAGTACTTGCTCATCACTGGAATATCTGAGATGATTTACAGATAAAAATGTGTTAATTTACTGTTGTCAGAGAGAACATGGTATTCAGATTTACTCACTAGTTTCAGCATTTTTTGAATAAGGTAATTGAGATGTTGGGGGCTTCTGTATGAAACCTAGAGGCCTAACCACCAGCACTGCAGCTGGGCAGGGCTGCAAAATGGGATTGCAACAACAAAACCCCTCTGTTAGAGAATTCTTGAACTAGATTAATAGTTCATGAAGTAACATTAAAATATGTACCTTAACATTGTTGCTGAGGGTTTGGGGGGAATTTCAGTTTGTGTGTGGAATTTAGAAGCTAAATTTCATTTTGACATTCATTTGACATTCAGTCAACTGTTACTGTACAGGATTATTTGAATGAGACTGTACTAATTTTAATGAAGTCCAAAGCTTAAATTAGATACAGCAGCGCCTAGGTTAAATTCAGAAGTTATTTAAAATGACATTTTACACAGAACTATTTGCACGATTGCATTTTTATCTAGTTCCTAAACCAAAATTTTGCTAGAAAAGGTTATTTTATATCAACTGTTTTCATCAGCTTGATGTATTTTTTATATACCTTAAACATTTTTCTTTGGTTTTAGTTTCATTTTTCTCAATTTTAACACAGGAACTTTAGATATTAAGGGAAAATATGAAATACTGCCTTTTTTTCTGAGGTTTTTATTCATTTTGAGAAAAATATTTTTATTTGCTCCCTAGTTAAATGACTACTTGTCTCCTTATATGTACTTTAAAACATAAAAATTCTGCCTGTTTATGAAAGCTGTAGATAACTTTTCTATCATTTCTTTGCAACTCGCACTCGCACATTCTGGTATCCTCACTTATTATATGTTTGCTTAATATTTTTCCCTGATAGGATTTGACTGTCATCCTAATGTTTTGGGAGAAATTATATTCTGCTTATCAACAACAACTGTTAAAAATCATTCACTTTTAGTCATCTGAAATCCTTCTCCTGACCTTAATTGCACCTCTACTGAATAACCTTAATAGACCTTCCTGCTTGTTCTAATACAAGGGCTGTTTTCAGATGTAAACACTCTGGACTTTCCCATGAAGACTCACAAGAAAGTCAGTCTCTATCCTCAGTGTCCTTTCATTCTCCAAACCCAAATGCCTTAAATTAGAAGCTGGACACAATTACATGTTCTGCTGTTTAAGTTGTCGACGGGCATAAATCTTATTGGTTCAAATTGAAAACAGGTTGTAGTCATGATAGTATAAAACCAAAAATGTGGAATAAAAATTTAGGTAATTATTTTAAAATACTTATCAGTGTTAATGCTCTACAGTGTATAAAAAAGTCAGTATGAAAGGGTAGTCTTTTGGGATATTTTACAAGTAAATATAAAGGAAAATAATATCCTTACCACTAGAGAGAGCTCTCACACTAAAATAATAGAACATTCCTTTGGGCTCTTTTTTTACAGAGATGGGGAAAAAATACAAGAGGAAAACAAATGTACCATCTGGAGTCATGATGGGAAGATATGACCTGACAAAAAAAAAAGAGTCCAGAGGCTGGTTCCAGCTGGACATGGGGAGAGGAGAACATGTTGCCTTCATTCCTCACTGTGGCAGATTCTTCCTGGATCCCATGAAAGGGAAGAAGCAATGTTTGAAAGTAAATAGGTTTATTTCTCCACTTTTGGCAAACCCAACTCGAGTCGATGGGGTATAAGGTAGATGCTCCTGTCTTTTCTTGGGCAAAGCCGAACAGAGCAAGAACTGCGGCATTTTTCACTATTATTGAGAGCAGCTGAAATCTCTCCCCAAATGTAAGGATCAAGAACTATCAAAGCTGTTTGAGGATGCCCATACTTTTAAAAATGTGGAAGAAAAGACTGCAGTAGGCTTTTTAGCATAGCAGCAGTGAATGAAAATCAGTGACATCTGTTGTACAGCAAGTTGTAGATCAGGTTGCTCAAAGACTCATCCAACCTGGCC
>NW_009727503.1:0-2271 GCF_000703405.1 Apaloderma vittatum | reverse complement strand
AATCTAATTTTGTTTAGAGAACTCACTTTTCTGCCTTTTATTATTATATAATATGATTTTATATAATTATTATTAATAATAATACAATTTGAAATATTATTTTCTTCTTCCAAACACTCCCTACAAAGTTCTTACTCACAAGCTTTTTCTCCTTTTTTTTTTTTTTTTAATTTGGGGCAGGTTTGCAAGTCATTACTAGTACACACATAGATTTGATGTGACAGGGACGAACAGTGGCTTTTCAAGAATTCTGGGAGACCTTTGACTGCTGCTCTTGCACTTACTCACCAAATGGCCAAATTTACCTTTGCTGCCTAGCATTAGTTTGTCACACTGGGCACAGCAGGTTTGCTCTGCAACTAGCACCAGAACTAAATGTGCGTAGTGCATACTGGAACAGGCATCCTCCATGCAACAGAAGCTCTCACTCCTTTTTGGTGCAGAAACCTGATAATGGAATTCATTTATATGAGTTGCTTAGAAGCTGGTTCTATTTTTTTTTTTAAGAAAAAACATTGCTTCCCTGAGGCAAGAAAAGTGAGATTGAACAGCAAGAATTGGCAAGTCTGCAGGTGAGGGCCAACATGTGCCTTGCCTTGAGATTTGTTTCTGCAGACAAGAGACTGCATCAATACATGATCTATTAATATGGTAATTTTATGAGGTGCACAAGGCCCTAGACTATTTAGCACTCAATTAAGCTTCACATTGCCTGTCAATAACTTCAGAAATGGCAACAAAAAGGGCTTTGGCAGATTATTTTCAGCTGACTAATCGGTAGTTGAAGGAGTTCATCAGCACTTTAGCTGACAAGTTTCTCTTTTTTTCTAATATTGCAGGGTGGGAAGCATGGTGGAAAGCAGATATATTTATTAAACCATTTTTCATTTCCAACAATCCAGGAGGCAACAAAACATTCACACCTTGAGCTTTGATACCACCTCTGTGTAAAGCTAGTCTGTTGAAATACGCTTGGAGATGAGCTGGTTTGCTGGGATTTTTTTGGTAGATTTCAGCTCTCTTCCTCACTAGCTTGTTAGGCTACAACAGTGTGCTATGAGAAATGATAACCTTTCCTCTCTTGTTGTGCAGATACCCTGCTCCTCCAAACTCATCCTGCAGCTTATGACAGCTGTTTTTCACAGTGAAATCTTCCATTTGCTTCCACATGACTTGATAAGGCGACTAATCCTACTGTGAAGTCATTCGCTGTTAACTGTCCAAGTCCAACAAAATAACTATTTCTGACCCTGAGCTTCCAAAAACCATCCAATGTTTTCATACTGAAAATACTATGGACACGCTATGGAATTTGTGAAGGTTTAAAAACTGTGAAGTTATCATTCTGTTTTAGTGGTGACATACAAGAACTAAGAGCATGGTATCAGGCCTGGCAGCTCTGTAAAGAAAGTATTTTATGAACTTGTGTTCTAAATTGAGCTTTGTGCACATCTGTTTGAATTATTTTTGTTTTCTGTGCTTATTTGGAAAGGTATTAATTCCCTTCTGTCATTTAGAGTGACAAGGCTGGTGAAGGGACTAGAGGGAAAGTCCTATGAGGAGCGGCTGAGGGAGCTGGGGGTGTTTTGAATCACAGAATTATAGACTGGCCTAGGCTGGAAGGGACCTTAGAGATCATTATTCCAACCTCCCTGTCATGGGCAGGGATGCCTCTCAACTAGATCAGCCTGGAGAGGAGGAGACTCAGGGAGGACTTTATCCCACTCTACAACTGCCTGAAGGGAGGTTGCAGTCAGGTGGGGGTCGGGCTCTTCTCCCAGGCAACTAATGACAGGACGAGAGGGCACGGCCTGAAACTTTGTCAGGGAAGGTTTAGGCTGGATCTCATGAAGCCCTTCCTCATGGAGAGGGTGCTCAGGCACTGGGATGCACTGCCCAGGGAACTGGTGGAGTCACTGTCCCTGGAGGTGTTTAAGGAGAGGCTGGATGGGTTTAAGGAGAGTGTGTATGGGGCATTTAGTCCCATGGTCCAGCCGATGTGGTGGTGTTGGGTCATAGGCTGGACTTGATGATCTCAGAGGTCTTTTCCAGCCTCAACAACTCTGTGATTCTGTGATTGCTTAGGTACTGCTTTTTAATAAAGCTACAGGAAGAACGTCTGTATTATGGATTGCGCAGAATATCACCAGCAACAAGTACATCAAAGCTGTGGTAGAAAAAGCGCCAATAAGGCAACTAGGGCAGCACACGAGTTCCAAACTGAGAAGAGTTTGGGAGAGCTCTCGTGTGCAAACGCCACTGGTGACCGCG
>NW_009727502.1:0-5518 GCF_000703405.1 Apaloderma vittatum | reverse complement strand
TTGGCCTGTTGGCTGGAGCGCTAAGTATTTCCAGAAATTAACGAGCTCCTGAGCGTTGTTTGTCCCCTTTTTTCCTTGAAGAACGCGGTTTGCTTGGGAGCGGGGGTCAAGCCAGTGAGCGAGTACAGGTCGGTGCTGTACTACCAGGTCAAGCAGCCGCGTTGGATGGAAACGCTGAAGGTAAGGGTGGAGGCCGTGTTCGCTGGTTTCCCTTCTTCATTCCTCGGTGCCTCACATAGAAAAGTCGCACAGTGTCAGCTTTTTCTAAAAAAAAAGGACTTGGTCCCAAGTAGAGCTGGGAGCACGAAGCCTGAGTCATCCCTCAGTGATTAGATATGGTTACTGAGCCCTGAAATTCGGCCTAGAAAATCATGATCAAGTTTTGTTTAGCAAAACAGATGAGGTCATCTTAGATAACCTTGTGTTACCTAATATGGCTGATCAGAAATGAAAGATGCCATTTGTTTTACAGCGGTGAAATGATGGAGGTGAGGTGCTTCGATTGCATCATCAAAAAAAAAAAAAGCTCCAAAACCCCAAACGAACATCCCCCCCAAAAATATCGTGATTTTAGAGAGAGGTTAAAAAAAAAGTCTTGGGTTTTTCTAGAGACACAGCAATCTAATCTGGCTTTAATGTTTTTGGCTGGAAAATGCCCAGAAGCTTCCAGAAGTAGTTCTTGTGAAGCATGCTGACAAGCATGGGGATTTTTTGGTTTTGAAGACAGGAATTGCTGTGTTTGACAAGGCTGCAGTTATTACACTAAGTTGTACCTCAAATTGAGCAGGACAGGGAGGGAATGGAAGTGTGATTTGAAACTGAAGCTATTTGCTGTTTTGAAAACATTGTCCTATTCCAGGTTTTGCTTTACTAATTTCTTCTTTTTGTTATTATGTAATTTAGACTTTTCTACAGAATTGTTAGCAGTAGACCCCTCTGAAAACTGTACTTAATGTAGAGTGTTAGGCAGTAAAAGCTGTATAGAGGATTTGTGAATGAACATGAAGGAGTAAAAGTCTTTAAAGTTCTAGAACTATAAACTTCATAATATAAATAACTTTTGCTTTTTCTTTTGTAGTTGACCTTTTTGGTTGCATATTTATTTTAAGTTGGTATGCTACTTCAAGAATAAAGCAGTGACCCTGTGATTCTACTTAAGGCTTTGACACTGAATCAAAAAAATACACGTAGTTGATTTTGTAGAATTTTCTTACCTTTTCACCTGTTTATTAAATTGGTCATTAGTTTATATATACGAAGTGTGGAAGTTTAGTAGTGCAGAGGTGTTGCATAACTGATTGACAAGGGAAGGGATAAGGCTGCAGTATACTCATTTTCTGACATACAAGAACCCGTGTGCTTTAACTCACTGGGTTCAGTGCTTCTAACAGCTCATCAGACATTGCTTCTGGTGCTGTGATGAGTTACAAGTGGTTACACAGTGTTACAAGTGGTCTGGGAAAGGCATTATGGAGCCGGCACAAGTGGTGCTTATTTATCCTGAAATCAGAGCTCTTTGCAGGTGAAAACACTTTCCTCCCCATCCCCCCAACTCTATTAATTGTTTTCTGATTTTTACCAAAGGTAGCAGTCCCTATTGAAGACATGCAAAGGATACATCTGCGCTTCATGTTCAGGCACAGGTCATCTCAAGAGTGTAAGTAGGGAATTTTTACTTCAGTGCATTTTAATTCCTTGATGGATAGGCAGCTGAAAATACTTTGTTTTGCAGCTAAAGATAAAGGAGAAAAGAATTTTGCAATGGCCTACATAAGACTCATGAAAGAGGATGGAACAACTCTTCAAGATGGCATCCATGATTTGTTAGTCCTAAAGGTATTGGATAAAAGTTTGTCCATTTTTTTCCCCCACAAGACACCTTTTTTCACTCTGTTATCTTTCACCATGTTGTTTATTTTTCTTAGTGCTAGATTAATTTTATTATTCTGTCAAAGAGAAATATAATGGTTTTCATATGTACAAAAAATGTACCTTGTTTTACGGTCAGTAAATGCTGCTCTAAATTTTAATTAGAGAGAGATGTTATCTAAGCACAATTAGAGATGGTTCCTCTTCCTGCTATTTTTGCTGAAGTATGTGCTTTTGGCCTTCCATAGCATAGAGGAAGTCATGCTAAAGCTCAGTGCCTGGAGGTGTACCATTATTCTTGTAGAAGGGGGGTAAAAAAGTGTTGTGATTCATTTTGAATCTTTGTCTTAGGAATAATCAGGGAATGTAATCGTAGGGAGTTGGTTGTTGGAAACTACTCTGTGTAGTTACACAGGTACTAAAGTGAAAGTTTCAGGGATTTGATTTTTCATGTGAAGAATAGTTTTGGCTTGTTTGATTGCATATAGGTCGCATTTTTGATTTTGTGAACTGAAGCAGGGAACAGATGGTTCAAGATGTGCTTTTTCGTGGGTGTTTTGTTTTGTTTTCCCCTTAGAGAAGAGTGTCTAGCAGGAAGTAAGAACCAGAAATCGCTTCCAGTACAGAAGACATTTTACTTTTGGTATTTCGTAGTGCTCTTAGTGCTAATTTGCCATAGCGTTGTGAGATTCATGCAACTAAATCAAGTTGTTTAGGTAGTCCAACAAAGATTAATGGCTTTGTATAGTTATTTGCCTTCTATTTCTTGTTACCAACATTGATAAGTACTTAGACCAGAAGGAAAATGATGATCACACCTGGCACTGTGGTTAATGTCGGTTATGAAACTTCATCTAATTCATTCCTGTGTCAACCTGGGAATTTTTCCTGAAGTGACAGTGTAGATGAGAAATGCTAAAAGGAGTTGACCTAGTTTATGTTTGGGAGAAATAGGCAGATTTTCTGGCATATGTTTGCCTATTCTAGTATAAAAAACATAATTGTAAGCTCTGTTTTAAACAGTTGTACATCTGTTCTCTCAAAGTAAGTAATTTGAAAACTGCAAAGGTTAAACAGTGTGCTTTATTTTCACTTCCTTCAGGCATTGAATCTTTTTTGGGAGACTTCTGAATCAAAATTTCAAGTCTTCTCCCCATTGCCTATGAACTTGTCTCAAAAAGAGGAAGTCAGGATTCTCTTAAGGTTCCAGAAATTCAGAGAAGTAATTATTTAGCAAGCTTGAGACAGCCATAAAAGTTGGTAATTCTGGCTGGTTTGCTGTGTAAGGATTTAGCCTTTTGCTGACAGGTCCCTGTATGGTCAATTTTTAACCTTTTTTGACAGGAAGTAGAGACTGCACACCTGCAGTCACTGCATCAGATACAAACTGAAATATTTAGAAAAAAATCATTCTAGGTGATGTTTGTTTGGGGTTTTTTTAATTCTCTTGTTTATGTAAAGTGATAGACTGAGGGTCTGCAGATGAATCAGATCTGGTGTTGTAGCCTGAAGTGACTGTCGAGGGTGAGGGCTGGGCCAGCCACTGAAATGGTGACAGATGCTCTCTAACAGCTCTCCCTTCTCAAAGGGGAAGGGAACAAGGCAGAGAGACTCAGGGACTGCATGTATAAGCAAGAGCCTTTCTGCATCCCAGTCCCTGGCAGTAACTGTAAAATATCAGGCGTTATAACTTCCAGTAGCAGACACTGTCTGCAAAACCACACTGCTAACTTCAGGAAGTGCAGCCTCTTGAAAGAGCTTGAGCTGAAAAATGAAATCGCTGAACACTGGGTTCTGTTTAGCTCAAACCAGGACTCTTCTACTCATTGGGGAAATTTTCTTTAGTGGTTTTGTTAAGGAGAAGTTATATTCTCTAAACAGTGAGGAGTATGATTTTCATTATCTTTGAAAAACTGCTTTCATGTCTGGGGTGTGAATCGAAAGTTCAGAGAGGAAGAAAGAAATCTGTGAGGGCCGTGGCGTGCAGCTTGATGTAACAGAGGAGGAAAAAATACCTGTTGGCTGTCTGGTTTTGTACTGTTCACTCCGCTGAAAAGCACAAATTCTGTGGTGCCTGGGTTTCTTAGTTACTGCAGCATGTTGTGTGCAGGTATCCTAACTATGTTGTTTCTATCCTATGTGCAGTCTTCAAGGAGATGCTCCATAGTCTCTTGTTCTCTGTAACTACTGATATCTTAATGAGAAATCAGCTCTTGCTTTTACTCTGGCAGTGATGTTACCCCGCGTAGCTCCTTAAAACATATATCTTTATAAGTTTCAATGCAATATTTTCCCTGCATGTTCATTGCAGCCTTTCTTGCTGATTGATGTTAACTCTTGGTTTACCTGCCTGAGCCATGCTGGGACTTGGGTGTTCTTTATTCTTTAGAGCCTGCACTTAAAAAGTGATATTTCTATGGAATTACTTCTGTAGAAAGTAAAAGATAAATCTGATTTGAAATCCAGTTATGTGAAATATGTAACAAATGTTATATTGTTTTTCAGGGGGACAGTAAAAAAATGGAGGATGCTAGTGCTTATTTGACATTACCTTCTACACGTCAGCACACAGAAAATAAAGGAGCAACCATGGTCAGGAACTCGAGTATTGTAGGGGGGCTTTCAGTAAGCTCACGAGATGCATTTTATATTTCAACTCTAGTCTGTTCTACCAAGTTAACTCAGAATGGTATGTATCTTTTAAGCAGGTAGAAGTTATAGAATTAAGATGTTTGCATAAATGATAAATCACATTTTTAATGTCTGGCCGTTTATTTTCCGTTAGTGGGCTTACTAGGTCTCTTGAAATGGCGAATGAAGCCAGAGCTGCTTCAGGAGAACCTGGAAAAGCTGAAGATTGTGGATGGGGAGGAAGTTGTGAAGGTATATACATCTTAAAATAATTATTCTAATAATGCCCATTCTTCATGTCCCTTCATACCGTGGCAGAGAAAATGAATGCTGCATAGTTTCAAAAAGAAACAAAAACTAGAGGGTCAGTTAGGAACGTAAAGAATCTGTCGATTATACTTTCTTCTATGAGCGTCATTTAGTGTAACAGGGGTAACTGGCAAAAGCTGTGAGCGAGGGTCTTCATTAGACAGAGCAAGCAAGTACCTGGACAGCACAGCTGATACTGTTAGCTGTCTGTTTTCTGCTTGTTGCTCCTCAACACCTCTGGCCACTGTTAGGCTTTGGAGATTTGCTAGATTACTAGTTGAATCTGCCTGCTTTGATTGGTCGTTAATTTATTAGGATCATTTTGAGCTTACTGTTATTTTAATTTACTGAAGTTTTGTGCATGAATGGAGAATTCAGTACCAGGAATATTATTTGGTGTCAGTGCTGCTTTGGTCAGGTGCTTGCCTATATGTCACATGTAAACTGTAATTTTGGGAACGCACAGAAAATTTGTGTTTAAAAACTCAGTAGGGTATGAAGGCAGTAACTGTAAAATATTTTCCACAGTCTCTTTTCAACTGTCTGAAACATTGCAAAAAATTTATACTGCTTTCTTTTACAGTTCTTAATTTACATGCTGATAGTAAATTAAAAAAACTATCATGTTGCCAGTCATATGCTCTAATTGAATGAATATAATACGAATAATAACTTGTTAATATTTTTGAAAGTGGCACTATTACACTTC
>NW_009727501.1:5184-27214 GCF_000703405.1 Apaloderma vittatum | reverse complement strand
GCCCAGTTTGTATTCGTGCCTGGGATTAGCCAGCGCATAGTGATAGATTTGTTGATGCAGCAACTGCTATTTTCCATTAGAAATTGATTACGCAGGTATGAACATTATTAGTTTTCATGATATCCAGGTCCATGTTGACTCAAGATTGCCAAATTCAGGCAATCCTACAATTCCTTGGCCTCTTGGGACTAACGATGAATTTGCAGTTGTCCACCAAACACACAAAAGCACAATGCTGTGTGCCTAAAAGTTATTTTCTTTGTAGCCCATTACCAGTTGCACAAGGGAGTCTTGATAACAGGCTGGGTAAGCATTGCTGCTTTCCTCCAGTGCATATACAAGAGATTGGTTTAAACAGCTGCTGATCTTTAGCTGGGAGCAATCCAAGCTGGTAAATCCACCCGACACAGCATCCTGGTGACGGCAGCATTTCTCTGGAAGTATTCAAGCTTGGGAGGAGTTCTCTTCAGTATTGCGTGGACCCATGTTGCCTGCTGCCAGGTCCAGGGCAGTTCAAGGAGAGCTGGTTGAAGGCATCTGAATCTTATTTGCAGCTTTCAGCATTACCTCACACACAGCTAGCTTGAGTCTTTACGTGCCTGGTGCAGGTTGCCTTCTTTCACTAAGATTTTAAATGTTACTGATTTACAGTGGATCTTCCTTCCAGAGTTCAAACTCTTCTTGGCAGACACTGTTCTACAGGAATTTTTGAGGTTTGCATTTCACAGACTGTGTTCTATGGTTCAACTGTGCACATTGCATCAACAGTCGTGATAAAACTCATACACTGATTCTGAGTATGTTCTTGATATTATTTCTTATTTGAAATATCAGATATGAATACTACAGAATTAATTTTATTTAAATACTAATGAACACATTATTTTGAAAAAAATAATCCTTTTTCAATGTTCTGTGAAAATGCAGTTTACTGTTTTTCTAAAGAATCATTTCATAATCAGTTTTATTAAAAAAAATCTGAATTCTGTCTTGATATAAAAGATACCTAGCTGATATGATGCACTTCTTACTAAGTCTAATAAGAGTAAATCTGAAACACTGTAAAGTAATAAATATTGTAACATAGCGTTCCAATGAGTATTCTATGCCACTCACGGGCATTAATGCATTTGTTTTTGCAAACATCCAGACTACTTAACCAGCTCAGTAGTATTCTCCTGCAACGTGAACAAACAAAGTAAATTGGTAAAGAAAATATAATTAACATGTTAAATATACAATATTTTTGTTAGTGTAATAAATGGTATTAAGACCATGAATTTTATCCTTTGCTACAGGTAAGATTATGGCCCGAAGTTTCATAGACAAGTCCTATTTTTCTTCTGTTGATACACATAAAGAATGTCTATGTTCTTTTGACAATCCAAACCATCTTTTTTATAAAACATACACGAGTTTATATAAAGCATATATATGTTCATGGACAGAGATTGTATAAGACTCCATCCCAAGTATAACAAAAAGAAAACATTTTAAGTATATAAAGCTGTTTTCAGTATTAGGAGTTTATGTGTTCATAAATACAATTATATACATATAGTATATGTGCAATTATATACTTATATACATAATTATGCATACTTTTGCATACATATGCATATTAATTTGTATAAATATATATAAGCAGCTGTATATGTGATATGTAGTATCATTCTTATTACACTTTATTTACCTGTCTGTAAGAGGAAGAAAGTATGCAAGAACTCAGGGATGCTGTAAGATTTTTCTTGAAATTGCTTTGAGGAAAGCTTGATAATTTTCATAATAGCAGTTTTATCAGTCAGTGTCATCACAGAACAGTGTGAAACTTTTTCCTGTCTGTCATACTCAAGGCTGATGCTTTTTAATCCTGTCACGCTTAGGTAATGTAGGTTGACAAGACACTGTATGATGAAGATCCCATATAAAAAATCACTGAAAGAGGAAAAGGGTGCACTTAGACCATGGCTGTAGATCACAGTGTCAAAGACTCTGTGTCCTCTTCTACGGTGAGGTGAACCCAGCTTATAGCATGCTACAGAAAGATTGCTGTGGATAAGGCTTCTGGCTGAGTGTCAAGGATGATTAATGAAAGAGATAAGAGAACATCCTCCTTTTGACATTAAGGGGCAGACAGAGGAGAATGAAAGAGTGAAGGAAAGCAAAGCATTTAGATCTGAAAAAGTAACAAGGGTCAGCAAAGCTCTGGTCTCCAATTAGAGTTGTGTTTTGGCCCACTTGTTGTTGGAGTTTGAAGATGGGGAAAAAAATGTCCCCTACAGAGAAACAAAAATAATGTGCTCTAAATAGTATTCTTCCCCACTACTTTTTTTAGATCTCTTATCTACTTATTTATCTATCTATGGGATAAGTGTAAAACAGTTTATATCATATAGTTGAAGGATAGTTTTCATTTCTTTAGTATGTGTATCAAAGGAGTCAGTATGACAATTGTCTGTGTTATAGCTACAGATTAAAGAAAATTAAGTGTATTGTCCAGAAGAAATGAAACAGTTCTAAAGCTACTTGCTCCAATCCATCACAAGAAAAGGATAGTTAAAACGAAGATTTCTTCAGCCTTTTCTTTTCAGAAAAAAAATCAATGAAGAAATAGATAATTTTGCCTGAAACATAAAAGACATAATAGTAGACATATTTTATCTTATCCATGTTTGGAAAAGGGAGGTATGTGGGAGTTCAAATAGATCCATACTTAAGCTGAAAGATTTAGTGGATAAAAAGTAATTTACATGGTTTATCCTACACAGGAACCTCTGACATTCTAGTGAGGTTAGCTCCTGTTGTCCAAAAGTCTTTAATTAACATGTGTCAATAAATAGAATTATTTGAATGTGAAAAAAAGAGAGCATAATACAGCATGGAGAATAGGTCTGTAGTGTTCATTACATTAGTTCAGAATTTTGGTTTAGAAATTGGATCACTAATATGTAGATTACAAAATTAATGTCACAAGTTCTTCCCTGTGTCAGAAGGAGAAACCAAACCTGGTTTAGTCACTTTTTTTCAAGAAATTGCTGTATTCTCTTCCTCTTTATAATACAATCATTCCCCAACTCTTAAAACCATGGAAACGGCCTCTGTTTTGTCTTTTATTTTTAGAAACTTCCCAGTTTCTCAGTTTTCCCATAGATCATTTTTTGCTGTTAAGAGAAGAAAATTTCCTGAAACTTTTATTATAAGATACCAGTTTAATGAAATACAAATTCACTAGATTCAAAAGATAATTCTAAGGAAGGTAAAGCAGGAAGTGAACCTTTATTTTGTGTTAGTGACAGAAAAGCAAGTTACAAATTCCTGAAAACTGGATGACAGTAGGTCTCCTGGGAGGTCAGTAGAATATCACAAAATATAACTTATCTGTCTTTTTTTTTTTTTTTTTGCAATTGCCTGGGTATAAAGAAATAAATCTATGCAACAAATTTGTTTGCATTTTTTTGTTTTAATAATTTCCAGTTTGTTGGTTCTATAATGTACAGCATCATTAACTAATAATAGAGAATGTTAAAAAAAACCTAAACAAACCAAAAATCTGATCGATAGGAATTATTTTTTTGTTATTTAAGCAGTGGTCCACTACTCATTGGTCTTTTACACACCCACATGCAACAGATGTTGTATTTACTCCATGGGAATAATGTTACTGTATTAAGAACTCTGTAGGTGGAAAATTTCTTATCAGTCAGCAATTTGGCAAGAGACAATATCTAGATCAGCATTTCCTCCGCAACGTAGTTGGAAATTTAGCCCCTGCTTTAACCTTTTTTTCACTTTGGCAATGCTTGATTTAAAGTCAATAAGCATACATGAATGCCTTCTATCATGTCAATGGTGCATTTGATTCTGAGGCTCTGCTTTTAACACCGACTAGCCAGGGCATAGTGTTTTTGTTTCAGAAAGACACTCGTCCATTGAGAAAATCTGGGATGGAAGGCAGATAGGCAGGCAATAAAACTATTTCTGTGTATTAGGACCTTCCTTTCCGTAATAAATTCAGATGTATCCCCTTTATTCCCACCAGTCAGTTAAGAAATTAAAAGCATGGCTTCTTAGAGGGAGAGGTGAAGACCAAGAGGCATCTGGAGACTGTTTGTGGAGGAGCAGAGTGACAGACATGGAGCACACAGTGTTTAGCTACTGGAACTGGGTGTGAAATTGTTCTGACATCTTGACACTTTCCACAGTAAAGCAGAAGAATCATTAAATATACTAATTAGGAGAACAGATGTTGTCTATATACCTGTGTTAACCTAGATTATTTTCTTGACCGTTGATAACTACTTCATTTCCTAGTGCTCTCAGCACACTTTTATTTTATTGAAAAATTAAAGTTACATAATATGTAATCACTTAAAAAACTGTAGATAATTTGAAGTAGAAAATAATGAGAGAATCATACCCCTGGAAGTTGTTGTGCTGTTTTGAGGGGTTTTTTAAATAAAATAATATTTGGGCTATTATATTTTGTCATATAGAATCATAGAATCATATTATACAATCCTGACATGATATACTTTTGCAATATACATGACTGCATCCTAGAATAATACAAAACCAACAATAATAAGTAGCATATCTAAATATATTGGTGAACCAAGTTTTAAAATAACATTTCAACTTCAGGCTAAAAATAAACTCTACCGTTAGAAAACTTTCCAATCCACATTCTGTTCTCTGTGTCTATAAAGCCCAGGTGTGGCCAATATTTCCACAGTTATGACCATCAGGTTGCTCGAAAGACTTAGAATACTACAGAGTATAAACATCCACGTAAGAGGTCCACGAACCTGGTGGAAATGTCATTGAGAAGGGGCAATGTCTATTCACCTTTTTCTTTCTTAAAGGAAGAAATTAATTATTAATAATTAATTATTTCATCCTATAAATAAAATTCTAGGTAGAAAAGTAATATAGAGAAAATATAACTGAGAACAGTATAGGAGTCAGCACCTACAAGCGGACACCAAATTCAAACAGTAAGACAGGCCTATTTTTTTAATTCTGAGTGTATTTACCTACTTGAGAAAACTACCTACAAGCTATTAAATTTAAGTGATAAATGAATTGCTGAAATGTAATGTCCTGTAATACATGAAAATTGACCAGATATACAAAGGTCTTGATCGAATTTCCGTGCTCTATAGGGGAAAAAAGGCTTGGCACACTCTGTAATCAACTGGATGCATTTAAAAAGATAGTTATATTTATAATTTTTGGTGACTCACTGTAGAGAACAAAGAAAGTCTAATTGTGCTCTCACACATCTTTAATACTGGAGAAATTCCTGTTACTTGCTTCAAGTTGCTCTTCATCTGTACCCAAAGAATGTACTTTATATTGGGTTACACATGACCAACTTCCTTCTCCAGTACTTCCGGACACTTATAGTACGCTATTTAGCATCTTTAGCTGCATCTGCATGTACCTGCTGAGATTTCTTTCCAAGGCACACACTTGCACTTCCTTTCCATAGAAACCATGGTTCAGCTGAGAGGTAGAGGAAATTATGCATGCCTGCACTTACTCTGATATGAAAACAAAATGTTACTGAAAACTTCTGAATCCTGTAGCTCACATGTAATCTCTATACCTCCTACAGCCTGTGTAAAATACGAAAATCGTCTTGTGCTTTCATTGTAAGGATAAATAGATCAAAAGTTGTGGACACAAACGTGACAAAAAGAGTAGAGGAGAAATGCATTCACTAAACTTTCTTTTCCTTGTAATCAGTTTTAAAAAATATTTTTATGAGTAAATTAAAATTCATAAAAGTTGTTTTATTAGACTAATGATCTCAGTTTGTTGTAGTGACAATAAAGATACCATAGGAAAGACTATCTAACCTCCGGTTTAGTTCATGTTAAAGGTTTGTTGTTCCTCAGAAGTGAAAGAGAAAAAAGACATGATCTAATCAATGCACTTTCCTTCTTTTGTTGCATTCGCATGTTAGAGGAGAGAGCTGAAGCAGGCAGGCCATTTATGGCCTCAAGTAATATGCGTGCATATTGCTTCCATTGTCCTGACTCAGCTCTCTGAATCTTCTACAGACTTTCTGGAGAGATTTTCATTCAGGTTAGGCACGCACTTCATTTAAGTCTACAGGCTTCAAACTGAGAACTGTGAAATCTTGGATAGAACAATTGTGACAGGAAGCCACGCATTCAAATATATTCAGGGTCATTCTCTTTTAAAAAGTGTTAAAGGAACCTGCAGCAAAACAGTGTGAAAAGCTGTAAGAAAATGCAGACATTAAATTTTAACTGATTATTAGTGCCTTCTCTTCTTTTTCACAGTTCAGAAAATATGCCTGTGGTGTTCTGTATACCATCTTTCTGTATTGCTGTGTATAGTAGAAGTATTTTAAAACTTTGAAGAAAAGACATGGTGCTGAATTCTGTGATACTATGAGATACTCAGTTTTGCACTTAAATAAAAAGCTGTATACATATAATAAATAATTTAATTTAATAAAATAATAAATATAATAAATAATATAATAAAGAATATAATAAATAATGGGTACATATAATTGAATTAGTTGTTAAATGCTAGTAGGCTCCTGGATGCCTTCAATTAAGTTTTGTGCATGAAAATATTTTCTTTCTGGACAGGACTTACATCTCCTCTTAAGATAGCATCAGAAATCTTCTTAAATGTGTCTGTATAAAACAGAAGTGACTCCAGTATTCTTAATGGCCATATACTGGAGAAACATCAGAGTGTAACTAGAATCAAGAGTTGAAACCTTTTCATGACCTTAACCTAATCAATAATGAATTTGCATTAGTTTTGGAAATGTTAAAGTCAGGAAGTAGAATCAGATTTTATTTTAGAAGATACATGTGAGTTAGTCACAGGGTCCAGAAATCAAAGTAATGTACACCTGGGAGATCTGCTACCAAATGAGCTCATCTAAGCGTGGGATGCAAATAGAGCAAACCTGGTGAATAACTTGTCAGCGTGCAGGCTGCAGCCCGGGAGCCTTTTCTTCACATGGGGCTCAAGCACTTTTCTTCAGCTTGAATTTTTACAAAAGCAGATTCGGTATGCAGTCAGCAGAGTTAGACTGGGCACTGATTCAAAATAAGTTTGATAAAGGCCAGGAGCCATTCCATTTCAGCCTCTTGAAAATGACTCAACATTTTTTTTTCAAACAGATTGGATTTAATGATCTTGATAGCTACTGACACATCAGTCTTTTTAGAATCCTTTCTGTCTGTATAATTAAATTGAAGTTTGGCACCAGGGAATCTGGTTCTCTGTCAGGTAATATAAGTTTTTCCTAGCCTAGAACAGAAAGACTGAACAGGCGGCAAGGTATTATTCTGCTTCACTGGATATCAGGAGGAAAAGAAAGAGCATACTACTGGGCTTTTTGTACTCAGGTCGATTCAATTTTCCATTCACTAGGCTATTGTTATTAAGGGCTTCTGTCTGAGGACTGCTTTCTGTAAAGTACTCTATTTACATATGTTTGGTTTAGGTTTCTGTGTAACTTCAGTTTAAAGAAGAAAGTATGCCCTTTTCTTCTGTAGTGAAATCCCCTCCATTTTCATTCCTTTTTAGCTGTTGGCAGGACTAATTTGTCAACTGTGTGACCAATACACGTTTTTACAGTGCAACTGCAGTGTAAATGTTTAACAAGTCTGGCACATTAGAAGACACAGACTTTTGCTCCTAGAATATTATTTCTCCATCTTAGTATGTCAGTTTTCTTTAATCATTAATTCTACATTTCCATACATATATACAGAGATATGATCAGGTAATTGCTCTTTACAAATGTAGTGACTGCTCGGATAGATACTAGTAACAAAATGCTTCCAAATAGCTCCAAAATAGAGACAAACTGATAATGGTAATGCAGCTCTTGTGGTTTTTAAAAAATTGGTTTTCTTCTCTGTAGATTAGGGACCTGTACTGATAATGATGGAGGCAGAGGATTCATTCTGTTCCCTCGCAGAGAAAGAGTTAGTGTGACATAATAAAGAAAGTCATGAATAGCAACAGAAGTTCTAAGTCATCTTTGGAAAATTGTTCCTTCTACTCATCCATTTGTGTTCACCAACTGAAGAATGACTGGAATGTACTGTCTGTCTTTGCCATTTGCTCAGTCTTCTGTTAAAAAGGGTCTGATGGACCTTTCCAAACTATGATTGATCTTGAAGGTGACACAACACATAGTGGTGGTCCAGGAGTGAGACCGTGTTAATGGCACTCAATATATACACACAGTCACTGTATATATTAAAAAAAATAGTTCAGATAGAAACTCTTATGGCAGACAAGTAGTTGTTTATGCTTTCCTGCAGTTAATTTGGTCTGAATCACCACGTCTAGGCAGTTGTTCCACAACCATTACTGTTGCAGGCTTTGCACTGAGAATTGGCTCTGCTATAATAAAATAAAAAGCCTCACACACTTTCTACTCAATGCTCTCCTATGTTTTTTTCTCTTTACAGCAATCTGGATCTCTTTTTCATTTTCATTAATCAGGTCCTTCTTAAGCTAAGTAAATAAAAACATCTTTATGGTTACTAGATAATTCCTTTGTGAGCAGCAAGAACTTAAATGTTTGAAAAGGTCTGCAAAAATATTCTTTGACTGTTTTATAAGAGAGAGTTTTGTTTATTTTTTAATTTTAGTAAAGATGTGAAATTTTATTGATCTTAAATACAGTCTGAAGACCTTATTTTTAAGGTAAAGATTACTAGCCTTTTTGTAGCGGGTGGTTCACAGTATCTGCTCAAGACAAACACAGTTAAAACACTGGATATCTCAAGAGATATGGAAAACAACTATTTGCTTAAATTACTGTGTAAATTACTCAAATTTATTGAAAAGGAATGTGTTATTTAAGCCCTACTATTGTATTATATACAATTGTTTTAATAATAGAAGAAGTCTAAAATGTACTCAATATTCAGCTGTTTTTTGTTATCTCCTTTGCCCATTTGAATGAATTCACAGTTGTCCTCATTCCAGAGCACCAGGATAAAAGTTCTCTGGGGCTCTTGATACAAGTGTCAATCACAGGGGAAAAGGAGGGGCAGTTGGGAGAACAGTATGCATCAAGTGACCCAAATGGACCAATCAGAGAATTCCTTTCCATGGTGTTCAGTATATAAGGGCCCCTAAGAAGAACCTTTGAGCCTTTAGTGCTTGTTGAGAGTGTTGTAGTTGACTGCTGTAGTTGTACTCTCCTCCTATGCTGCTGGTGTTCCTGCCTCTTTTTTTCATGCTGTGGAGGAGCACTGTTTGTCAAAATAGGCTTCTTTCCCTGCCTCCTGGGTGTGAGAGGCACAACTTATTTCTGGGGTTGTTTTTTTGGCTCTCATCAGGACTGTGGGCTCAGGTGCTCCCATCTGCTGCAGAGTCCCAACTGGGACTTTCCTGCTCGGGACCTTGTTGTCATCCAGAGGGCACAGGCTCCATGTTAATGTATTTTCTTGTACCTTTTAATGTGTTTATATACTTGTATAATATGTGTATGTAGTTTAATGTCCTCATTGTTAATATTAGTATTTTTCTTTTTTATTAAGTTTTATCTCTCTCTGGTTTCCTTCTTATCCTCCTTGGGAGGGTGGTGGGGGTCTTAGAGATAACTCTGACAAATGCTAAGTGGTCAGCCCAGCCTTAAACATTGACACAGTGAAAACGGCTTCACTTTTAAACCATCTGTGCTGTATGTGCAAGTAATGGATCCTCACATTTTTGTTTGTCAACAGTGGAGAGGCAGGAGTTGAAGAAACTATTAACTTATTAATTGAAATTTTGTTCAAGTCCCTTGGAGGTTCTTACCCTTCTCAGATCATTGTCCTCTTCTTTAGCACAGAAATTCTTGATATGGGTCTGAATGACCATCTATAAGGCAGTTCAGATGTTTTATTCTTCCTGGGACCAATTTAATGTTGTTATAGCTTTATGATCTGAGATTCAATGTATTGCTTGTCATTAGATAAATCTAACAAATTGATATGAATAAGCAGAAAATAAAAAGAAAAAAAAAGAGGTAATTATTAGAAGAGAATACATGCTGCCTACTGACTAACCTCAAGTAGAAATGTAAATATTGATAAGTCTAAAAATGTATACTTAGCATTCAATAGACTTATTAGTAATTTTTCCAATAGATTGCCTGCAATCTTACTGAGAGTGTGTATTTTGTAATAATATTTCTGTACTTAGCCTTTTACACTTACTTGAAACAGTCTAGTGATCCCAGTGTTCTTCAAACTTACTCTAGACTGATTGTAACCAGGCCCACTGCTGCATTTACTGGACCTAGCTGTGATTTTAATTAGCACAGCCCTTTCTCGTAAAAGGCTTTAATTTTACAACATTTCTGGATCATTTGCCAGATAAAGAACAGCTCAGGAGCTATGAAAGAGTTGCCAGAACAGATAAAATACCTTAATTGCTTGGAGAATGTGGGCTTTCTTTTGGTTATGTTATGGCTTCTTAAAAGCAAGGGATGATTTTTTGTTTGCTTTGGAAGACTGTGTTGAAAGTAAAAGTTAGATTATGGAAGTAGTGGATCAGCAGTAACATAAAATTTACCCTATAAGGTAAGGTTCCTCTTCCATAGTTGTTAGTATTTCTTCTTTCTTGAAACAGTGTGATTTTGAAGGAAATATGAAATTTTAATTGGTACTTATGTGCTTTGAAAAGAGTATCTTCTATACTTGTTTATGAGCCTTATTTTGGGTTGTTTTTTTTTTCGCAAAGAAAAAATTGTGAGAGAAAATTGTGCCCTCTGTCCTGGAAGGCTATGTGTCCTTTACGATAAAATGTGTTAGTTAAGATTAGTTTTACCTTACTGAGCTTGCTCATCTTCATTCTTCCTTGTAACACATGATTTAGTGTAATGTCTAAAGATTAGAGAAACTATATTGAGGAGGATGTAGGAATAATTTTCTGTTGATTGAGGTCAAGAGGTTAATGAACTATTTTGATTATTTGTGTGCCAAGTAGAACCTTTCTGTTTTGAAAGATTTAAAAACAAAGATAATCTTCCAAGGCTGTAATAGCAAATACATCTTAAATACAGAGATGATGTGCATAAATGGTGTGAAAGCTAAATCTGGCAGAGGTGAAGCTGCCACAGCTCTATGCCCCCAGGTCCAGCCACTACCAAGGATATACACATGAACAACATGTGTGCACCCTGTAACTGGCTTTTAGACGTAGTATCAGACTCAGTCTCCAACAGTGAGCTTTGCATCTTCTCAAGCCAAGCTGCTTTACACAGGTACATGTGCATGGACATGTACCCACATACCACACGCTTCTCTCACAGGTCTCTCCAGCAGTTGCCAAAGGCCCCAGGCTCCTGCAGTAGCCATGTCTCAGACTCTGGTCCTTCCACCTCTTCATCCAGAGGTATGGCCTGTTTGATCACTGGATCCCAGGCCACTTACCACCAACTGGTCCAGCCTGATGCTTAGTGGCAATGTGCAATGACACACGTGCCCTCACACAGGCTGTGGTGGTGGGCCACAGGTACATGGCTTCTGTAAGCCTTGATCTCACTCCAGCTGCTTCCTCTCAGATACTCACACACCCAAGTGCACACAGAGACCCTCACACAGAAAGATAGCCAGAAATGGAGTTTAATAAGAAGAGACAACAGATCAAGCATAGAACATGGTCAGACAAGTACAGTGACCAGCCCACATTTGGATGTTACCATCTCTTTTTAACACCTTAGCCCTCTATTTCCCCACATTTGTACCTTCCTAAACCACCCTCAGACCTTGAGAGCCTTCCCCTGGCCCAGCAGCGATGGGTGTCCACCCCAGCCATGGGGGTGGTCATCTCCTGTGACACCCTGAGTAGAGGCCAGGGTAAGGTCCTATCCTTGCCCATGTGGCTCTGTCTTTGTCCATTGTATCACATAAACCAATTAAAGGACTTGATCTTCTCATCAGATAGAAATTGATTTTTTTCCTTTATTTACCCATTCTGAATGCAGATTGCTGTGATTGAATTGAGTATGTGCCCTCCCCATGCAAAATAATAAATAAGCAATCCTTTAAGCATTTAGGTTAGTGTTGAGTTTACAAGGCATAGCCAAGGTGGAGCTGAAAAAATGTGATATGGTTGGAGCTTTCTGGAGGAAGAGCATGAATATCACGGATGGCTATAGTGGCACTGAGAAGAGCTTAAATGGCTTACTTTTCCTGTCTGCAGTAGTGGTAAGACTTTTTTTGACCATTCTTGAAAAATCTCCAAAACCAGTATTGTGATGTCCATTTAGAAGAAGAAAAAGCAAATGTGATTTTTCTTCATGCCTTATGATGCTGATGAGGACAGAACAGAGAAAAATTTTTTTCCTGTCTTCCAAATCATACAGTCCACAAACAAGAAGTGAAGAAGTAATACACATGTAGAAAATTCTATACTCTTCAGCTTTCACAGTGAGTTAAGTGGGAACTGTATTAGAACCATGGTTTATAAAAGGGTAATCATGTCTTTCCCAGTTTAAAATGCAAATATAAACATGAATTTATAGATAAACATCTTCCTGACAGTGTGTCATCTTACTTATCACCCGTAAAATCATAAGGCAATTATTTAATTGACTGGCAAAAAATCTCTGGGTGTTCATTATTGGTTAGTTTTCTGAAGGTATTGTTAACCTACAAGCAGAAAATAACATTGCTAGTATCAAGTAATACCTACCTTGTGAAATTTTTGTGTGCCTTTTGTACACAGAGAAAGACCATGTTGCTTTGAAATTTGATCAGGCCTGAGTGAGGTGAAAAATATTTGAAACCAGCTTAGCTGCAGATGTGTAGTAACTATTTTGTCTACACAAAAGCGTACAAAAATACAATGTCTTTTTGAAATTCTCCATTATACTGTTTAGTTTTAATCTCTGACTTTAGAACTTTTCTATACCTGACTTTTATATAATACAATTACATTTTGTTTAGTTGACTAGCATTGGTCCATTACCTCGTTTTTTTGTATGCCTCATTGCCACATAAACAGAGGAGGAATAGAAAACACAATTAGGGGTTAATTGATTCAACATACAGGATTTTTGAAATGCAACTTGAAGAAAGAATTTGCTCTATTGTTTTTCTGCAGTCTCCAGTGATTTTCCAGGCTGGAAATAACACACTAGGGAGGATTGCTCTTTATTTTACAAAGGAATTTTTATGTCTGGTGTTTGTAGTGGTTTGGGAATCCATGAGAATATAGTGCATGTTGGCTGCAACAGCTGTCTTCACATATGGAGGGGGAAAGGAAATACACAAACACAGCCCCTTCCAAACAAAAAATGAACATGGTTTCTAGAGATTCATGCCAGTGAGCTTCCAGCAGAAGCTTGTGTAGGTGAATGTGTTTAATAACAGTATGAGGATGCCCTGTACTGACTGGGATCTGATAGGATCTTAGCAGGCAAAGCAGCTAGTAGGAAAAGAAAACTTCAGTTTCCACTGGAGCAAGCGGTGGGCGGCATCACCAAGAAGTGGGTGGTGGCTTCGGTTCACTCCCTCACCAGCATCCTAGTGATGGTCCCAAATATTCTCCCTTTCCAGTCCCTTACTGCACACCTGTATGTTCAAAGAAGACTGCAACCCCCGGCATTGGGCTTGCTAGTTTACTTACAAAAAACCCCAACAAAACAGCAGAGCAGTCAACCCTTTTAAAAGTAACAGCTGCAAGAGTTTTATAGACTTAAAAAAAATGTCCAACATTTTCAGTTTTTGTTGTCTGTCTTCTGCATCTTAGCTCAGCGTAAAAACAGTTTAAGATGCCAAGTAGAACATTTCTCATTTGAGGGAACACTGACAAATGACTGGATGAGGAAGAGGTGGGCAAGAAGGTGGAGGCAAATAGAGAGAAAGAACTGAGTTTTAGAAAATGTCTGTGGGTTTTTTTCTTACAGTTAATAACCCCTAATTTTTGTTGCCATCTATCTCTGCTCCTTTTGTTTTTATTACTCTGGCCTAAAATTTGATCCATGTTACCACACTTTCTCTTAAATGTAATTACTTGAATAGGGAATCCAAATCTTCATGATAAAAAAGAAGGAGGTACTCAGAATTAAAATCATAATTATATTTACAGGAAACATCTCATATTCCATTTAATATGCCAGGATGACTTTTTCCCAGTAGTTGCTGAAAGACACACCAGAAAATTCTACCAACATGTTTCTGAGATATGCCTAAATGAAAATTGGAAATACACAGTGTTTGAAACAACTAAACAAAGGTGGAAGGTGGAAAACTATTCCAGGTTTCCAACAATGAAAAAAGGTATGCATATACCAAAAAGGCGCTTAGGGAAAAAGTAAAGGAAAATATGTACTGGGTGCTGTCTGGATGGAAACTTTCAAGCTCATTTTTGTCTCACAAGAACTCTTGCTGTTCCCAAACTTAAGGGAAAAATGGAATACCCTGAGCTGTACCTACCTTAAGTGTTTGCTCTTCAGATACCTAAACCCATTTTTTTTATTATAGATTTTCTTTGTTGTTTTAATAAGTTGCTTATGCATAGCATTTTAGAAGTTATTGCTAGAACACAGTAACTGAAAAATGTATTTAGGACATAGATAATAAAAGGAAGAGAGAGCAATAGAAAAGATATGAAATGCATTTTTATCAAGCCATGTCGTGAGTTCCTAAGGATTTTGCATGGAAACTAAGTAAAAAAATCATACTGCATAACAGGCAAGAGGCTTTCAGGATTGTTCACGTGGCCCTGGACACTAGAAACTGTCAAAAAAAAAGAAATATAGCAAGGTTCATTTGATAAACCTGCTTTTTTTTCCCATCTAAAATGGAATGGAGGAATGTGTGATGACAGGAGATAGCATCCACTGACAGAGGTAGAAAGATGTGTACTGCAGCAATTTAACTATGAATTTGTAGAGCTTCTGTTGTCAAAGGGTCGAAATACCTCAAAAATCTCAATTACTTCATCCTCATGGCAACTGAAGTAAAAGCTGTTTCATCTTGGTGTTCATCTGTAAAAAGACTTCTTAAACCTTTTTTAACCTCCCTGAAGATGGATAAGAATTGAAAATGAAACCGTTTATCGGAGGATTATTTCTTCTGAACTTTTTTTTTTTTTTAGTAACTCAGATGAAGCATGCTATGGTAAGAGTGTGAGACCTGACATTTAGTCTTAATGTAGGTCTTGCTCCTCAGCAGGCTAGTCATTTTACTATTAAGTTTACTATACATTTTGCAGGTTAAATGCTGCAAATATCTGAATTTCAAACATCTTTTTTGATACTTTTATCATGCAAAGTTGGTAGTTAAGATGCTAGGTAATAGTCACAAGTCTATACAATTCCTAATAATGCCACTCATTTCTTGTAGACTTTACAAGTAGCGTAATTTATTTTCTTGACTCTCATTTTTCAAAGGACACAATTTTCACGCGATAAAATTATGTATTTAGCTGAAATTTCTTATTGGGTTAATAAGACATGGGATTTCTTTGCATATTAGGAATTTGTCAACACTACTGTTAATTGCTAATGTACACTGAAGAAGCATCCACGATGTTAGTAAAGTCCTGAGGATATTTTCTTCTCTCTCATGATCATCCCACAAAATAAAGGGATTACCCAAATAATAAACCAGAATTATTTTTATTCTACTCTTCTAATGCAGTCTTTTATCTTTCCTTCTATTTCTGCTTCTGGGATGATATCCCTCTAAAATCGACAGCATATTCAGTAAGAACTTGTTTGCCGTTGGGGAAGTCTTATAAATTTGGAATTTGCTGTGGGTGGTTAAGTTTTGTGAGACATTAGGTATGCTCAGTGTCGTATTCTAGCTCAAAATTATGTGAAAAAAATTATTTAAAGCTCAAGAACTTGTCTAAATTCTGTGCCTTAGAACCCTCACCAGTATAAGTCTTTAGTAAAACATACTGATACTTTACCGATTCGTATTGTGAACCCTCAGCCCATGTCTGATATTTTTTGACCTCAGCTCGGAAGATTAGTAAAGTGTCCTAGCTGTTACCTAAAGTGTGTCAATGGTTAAAAAACCTTCCTGCTATAACCTTCAGACCTCTGTTGACACTGATGGTTGCAGGAAAACCTTACAGTTCTTCATGACACTGACATGTGGCAGGCTGTAGCAAAAATGGTATTGTTAGACACTTCAGCTGTGAATGAATTTGACACAAGCTATGACCTTCACTGGAATTTCTGAACAGGACTAGAATTGTGTGCATCCCTGCACTTAGCTCCCCAGTCCTCTCTTTCCACAGCTGGGTGGAAGGTTCTCAGCTAAGAAGAGAGCAGGAGAGGAGGACAGAGATAGACAACACAAGTTATTCTTTAATGAGCATAAGCTTCATAGTCTTCTCCAGGTATTGACATGTGAGCAATATACAAGCAGTATACAGCTGAGGTTTTTAAGTGGAAAAATAAGAAACAAAAAGTAAATCAGAAAATTCTGAGTTTTCAAGGGGAAAAAATGAAGACCGAGAAGAAATTCTATTCACTCTTTTTGTGCATGGGTGTTTTGAATTATGTCTTTCAGTCCTGGGGTCTCAAGTTTTATTAGGTCCTCAGAAGAAACTAATGATTTTGAATACAAGCTGTACTTTTTATTTAGCTGCTTAGCATTTCCTGCTCACAAGTGGCTCTCATCCAAAAGTGTTTCCTAATTCGGCATTTTTGGGATTGCATATTTGCTGCTTGTCATTGACTTTCAGCTCAAAGCTGTTTGAATTTGTGCTAGAATTACGAAGTTTTTAAACTGTTTTCCTTGAAGAGAAACCAAGACAAACCCCTTCTGTGTTCTGACTTGTTTTGCAATGCATTTCATTGTACAAACCTAAAACTGCTGGTCTCGTGTAATGAGTATCTGTAGAGGAGGACAACAGATTTTTTTTCAAACTAGTTTGTGTTTTCCTCCAAGAGCTTCACTTTTTTTCTGGGTTTGGGGTGAGCTGTAGAGGGGCATAATTCAAAATAAGTTGTGGGATTATTTTTTTTGCATGGAGAGCTACGAAATGTTGTGACAAAAATAGATAACCAAACAAAAATTATCTGTGCTGTTTCAACTGCAGAAGACTTGTCTTTAAATTATGTTTCTGCTTTTCTTGTTGTTATCAGTGATCCTGTACAGTTTAAACTGAGGTCAGGGTTTTGCCTTACCATTCATAACACACAAGAGGTTCCAGCTGGCTTTCCCGTCAGCAAATTTGCTATGCAGGGCCAGAAAACAGAAACAAACAGGAAAAAAGTAAAACTAGCTTAGTCAGTTAAATGAGTAGATAAATGATGTTTCTATATTTGTAAGACCTACTTGAAAGAAAAATGCGAAATGTCAATAGACACCTTTTAGGAGTTGAATTGCTACCTTACAAGTCATTAAACTTTTAAAGCAAATTGTACACCATTTTAAGGACTTAAACTGGTTCAAAGGCTTGACTGAGTTAAAAGAGCTTAAGTGAGTTTCACTATGTTAAATTAACCTGACGTGCAATCTGAGACCTAATTAAGAAAATCCTACATAAGCAATATCAGATCTGCTCCTTGTATATTATCTCATTTACTTGAGAAAGAAATAAAATATTATTAGTTCTCAATCAATTCTATAGAACTAGTTCAGCTCAGGGGTGGCAAGAGGACTTTTCTTTTAGCTCACAAATCGTCAAATTCCTGTTACCACTGTTAATAAGGTTCTGAATTTGCAGGTTATCCCTGTGCGATGCTGCTGAAAAGTTCTCCTGTCGTTCCAAAGTTGTAGAGAAAATTGTCCTACATAAGCAGACTTTTCATTTGTGGATGAAAATGAGATTAATCATGGGGAAAGGCAGGGCAAATTTATTTACTTTTTGCTTAACTTTACCAGTGATAGAACTTGATGTATAAATAATTTGAACTATGTATCAGGCCTTTTCTGAAATTTATAACTGTTATTAAAAGACATTCAAGTTTGGAATTCCCAAAAGCTGAAAAATAACAGCTAAACTGCTTTATAATACTCAAGAACTCACTTAATTTAAATCAAAACATACTCCTTTAATCCTTAAACTGACACAATGTCAGCTAAAGGGCTTTCATAAAAGGATTAATTCCATGAAAACTAACTAGCTTGTATCTTAAGCTTCTAAAACATCCTGAACTTGTTGGGGTGGGCTTAAATACTTGAATTCATCAGTAACACTTTAGTTAAATACCAGCTCAGTACTAAAGTATGTTAAAAACACTCCAGAACATAGAGTATTTTCTCTTTAATTTTTGTCATAATTAGGTCAACTTGATTAAAAGAACATTGAGTACTCTGAGAAACTAGAAATTTGAGAGATTTTCATAGGCTGTCAAACTGAAAGTTTTATCTTTTGAAATGTTGATTTAAGAAAAACATAGAAGGCACAAAATACAGGAAATATCAGTTAGGATGGGGAATAGAGACTGCTAGATAAGATTTTTGAGAAGACTGGTCTGTGGAAGATGAGACAGTCAAATACTCAAGACTGTGTTTTTAAGATAATTTTCCGTGGCTTTCTAAGGTTGTGGAGACTGAAAAGATCTTTAAGCAAAAGCTTGGCACTGCAAATAACATCTAAACAGAACATACAAAATCCTTTAAAGCTGGCATAGATAAAAGAGAAGGAAAAACAGGAATAGAGTCTTTTAGAAGTGGAGCAAATACTCTCTAGATAAAACAAAAGGAACATAGAACTTGTAAAAATATATTGGATGAAGTTGTAGAGAAAATAATGCCAAAGTAAAAAATATCTAAAATGTGCTTAATTGTGTATGAATGAAAACAATTTGCCAGAGGAACATCGTAATGACCTTAAGTTTAAAGTGAAACTCTATCCTAAGTAGTAAGTTGTAAGTTGTCCCTGAAACAACTGGAAAAAAAATTGCCTCATGCACTGACTTTAGCAGTTGCATTCTATGTGTTGCAATGCCAAGGACTTATACTGTAGTGAAATCCAAATATCTAGCATGAATTCTTAAGTATTTATGAAAAGTAAATCTTCATCAGCCTAAAATTATTAATTTAATTGAAATAAAACTTACTGTACTCTTATTAAAGTATTCACCAATATATTCAGAACGGAGCTAAATTCACTGCTGTCTGTACATTTCTTTTAAAGCCTGGACTTAACCTAGTTTGAATAAGGCTGCAGATTCAATTCCCATTCGGTCCCCATGTGTTGCCTGATCTAGTCGAGAGGTGGTGTCCCTGGCGGAAGGGAGGCTGGATTAAAATGATGTCTAAAGTCCCTTCCAGTTTAGGCCATTCGATGATGATGATGATGATGATGATGGTGATGATGATGATGATGATGATGATGATGATGAAGCTGCTTTATGCCATCAGGTTTGAAGAAGAAAGCTTTGACAAATCATCAGTAGTTATGATCAGTGGTGAAATGTGTTATATACACACATCACATTCTCTTTGCGTTTTCTTGCATTCCCTTCTTTAAATTGTGTATTTTTTCTGCTTGACTGTGTGCTTCTATATGTATTTATCAAAGGTGTTACATGTTTCGCAGGTTTGATCCCCATTCGATCCCCATGTATTGCCTGATCTAGTTGAGAGGCATCCCTGCCCGTGACAGGGAGGTTAGATTAAAATGATCTCTAAGATCCTTTCCAGCCTAGGCCATTCTATGAGTTCTATGAGTTCTGTATTTGATAGTGGAATTACGAACTGCTAGTTCTGTGTTGTACAATATGAATTGTGACCTTACCATCATGAGTAAAATTAACTAGTCAGTGAGATAGCCATTTTGAGAAAGAGAGAGGGAACAAAGTGCGGGGCTTTTTTTTTTTGATTCCCTGTAACAAGAAACGATATCAATTGACCAGCTCACAGTCATGATTATAAAATTTGACTGCACCTTTAGTTATGCAAACAAGTGACATTATAGGATCACTGGAGACCATTTATTTAATAGCTCTCACAAAGGAACTGAAATACCGGAAACGCAGCACACTTGATGCAGAAAGGCAAAGTAACTTATATCAAGTCACCCTGCCACACCATCTGTGTTTTCTGACACTATGGAAACTTGCTATAGTTAAGCTTGGTGACAAAAAAATAGTTTCTAGGGAAAACGATTGTACAGCTATTATCCTTGACATGTTTGAAATAATTCCATAGCATCTTTGGCTTTACCATAAGGTCACAGTTTCATGTTTGATATTGCTTCCATTCTTACAGGTATAGAATGATATGACGTGAAAGAAATTTGATGCAGCTCAGGTTTTTCATGCAAGTAGCTTTCAAGGACCACAGTTAAACCAGTAACATAAAATTAATAATAAAAATAGTATTCTAACTTGACTGCACATGAAAATCATTCAGTACCAACTTGCTCAAAAGTTGATCGTAAGGTTCTTGTAACAACTAGGATTTAAGCCAGATGTCACTTAAAAAGGTGGCTGAAGGTATCTAACAAAATACTATCTCATCTCCAGCTGTAAGATATGAAATATTTGGGTATTATTTTTAGAAAATTTAATTTACAAAACTTAACTTAATTTCATTAGAATTTTAACATTCATGATTGACACTATAATTTGATACAAAATTATTACATGCATGAAAATTAAATTGGCTTTTGTATGTTTATCCTTTTAACTTCCATTTCTTCTTCAGATGCTAATCAGTAGAAGAGGTAATAAGAAAAAAAATACTGAAAGCTTAGGGACTCTAATCCAGTTTGTTACATGCTTCCTGTCACTGTTTATATTGCCAAAGGAAATGAAGTGGCTTTATTTGTATTTGTTAACTAATGGAATCTTAGCCTTGAAAGCTCCTGATAAATTTTACTGTAACATGTACGGTGAATGGGTTCTAATGTCTTTTGGTTATTAATGTTGAGTATCATTAGCAACAGTAAACTAATGTTATTAGCATTATTAGTTAAGTCTCAACTATAAATTAAATCTTGCCTTAAGTAGTGTCCTTGATTGTCATAATGGAATGTTCTTTGGCTCTTTTGATAGGAAAACAAGATCTAGGCTGGATCTTATCATTAGAACACTTTGAACAGTGAGGCATTAAGCAAAGGATCAGATTAAATCCAGTGAATATGTTTCTCTGCAGACAAATTTCTCATTCCTAGTTTCATGGTGGGAAAAATAATATAGCCTTACACAATTATAAATATGCACTTGATTTAGCAAATAGTTATTTAGAGACAGATTAAGGCTCTTAGCATCTAAATGCCAGCATCTAAATGCTAGCATCTAAATCCTATTTTGGCACATAAATTAGCGGTCCATTTTCTGGAATGCTGGCAGCTGCCAATTTTCAATAGGAATCATTGCACAAGTTAAATAAAATTGAATATTTCCTTTATCATTAATATCCCTAATCTTTAAATACCTGATTTTAAAACCTGCTTTAAAACACATTTAAAAACACCACAAACTGAAATTAATGAGGAAATTTCTACTAAATTCTCTTGGATGTGAACTGGTCTTTAACAATTGCTGAGTTATTACTTTGTAATGAACATATAGTCATCTTTCTTACAAACCTCCACTCTATACCTGTAATGTGATTTTTAAATGTGCTTTTCACAGTCTAACTGTTCATAGTATCTAAAATGTATAATAGGTCATACATTTGTGTTCCAGTTAATAGATGGGATGAATCTCATAGAATGAGAAAATAATAGGTGAATAGAAGGATAAATGTAAATTTTGTACACCATCAAGCTATATTTTATCCATATCAATGAACTGAGATAAAAGTAAATTAAGAAGCATTCACATAATCACATTCATCACTTGCAAAATAAATGTACCACCTTTATCATGTAAGAAACTTCAAGCCACTGCATCTACAGTACCATGGATTTATCTTTTTTTAATGTTTTTTAGAAGAATATAATGGAATAATATTTGAGAGAACAGCTGATCTTAGGGTTTGTGTACGAGGTTGAGTTGGGAAGATACTGATTTTCTCATAGACAGCTGAAGTGATACAGGACAGCTTTTCTGCCAAGAGTGAATAAAGGGAAATTTCACATCTTTTAACTGAATTCAGCA
>NW_009727501.1:0-5153 GCF_000703405.1 Apaloderma vittatum | reverse complement strand
CAGCAGGACCTACACCATTTTTGAAGTGATTCCTAGTGGATATTGGTGACTTTATGGCTCATCTAGATAAGTCCTGCTCATGATTAACCTGAAGAAACTGATTCTCACAAAAATGGAATTCAGAAATTTATATTTCAAAGCTAGCTATCAAATTAGAGAAATGTTTCTTGTTTCACATTGAGATTTAGGAAGTTATAGTCCATAACGGTTCTATGAAACTTACTTAAGAAACTATTTTGTATTTTTTTAGTGCCTGAAATGATTAAGACTATGAAAACAGGTGAAATTGTGAGTTACGTAGAGATTCCTGTTAATGTTTGTGCCGTTTGAGTGCATAGTAACATTAAAGTGCCCTGAGGTGCAAAGCAGAGATAGTCCTCCTTTCTGAAGGTGAGGAGTGTTTTGTATTGTAAAGCTTTAATTAAGAAAGAAAAAGAAAAAGAAAAAAAAGAAACAAAACAAATCCAAAACCCAACACATACACACATAAAAAAACCAACCCAAAAACATAACAAGGTTTTGCATTTCAGTAATCAATGCCTTTTTTACAACTAGGGGAGGATAACTTTTTAATTGCTTAGTTTAATCTTCTGACATCTGGATAATAAATACTAATATATTAATATCTTATGATGACAGTAAATCAATTCACTCAGAACAAAACAAAATTTAATTTCTTTTGATATACTACACCTCAGAAATAGGTTTCCTGTTGTTAAACCCAATTAGAAAAAAAAAAGAAACTTTTTAGAAGTACAAAGACAATGCATTATGATTGCTAAACTTTTTTTTTGAAGGAGTTGCTTATAGCTTTGCCAAAATATTTGTTAATTGCACAGTAACAAGTCATGATAACACTTTTATGTCATATGAATTGTGTCTGCATTTGGGTTTCAGATCTTAAGAGAAGCTGAAGTAAACATGATGGCCTCTCAGCATGATTTATCCTCGTATTTATTCTCATTAGATGTTTATCACAAACCTCAGATTAGTCTGTCTTCTCTTGGAGGCATTTAGCCAACCGAAATGTAAGCAATTAGCTTTAAACTGGGAAGTATCAACAAAATTATTTTAATTCACAGTGTCTAACATTCAAACACGTGATGAGTAGTTCGGAGTTTGTATTTTTTTTAATTGAATTTTTTTGTTGTTTTTGTCTTTAAATATGAGTATAAACCACTTAAATGTACAAGAAAAAGGAAAGCTGCAAATATGCACAATATGTCATGACTATTGTAAAAGAAACAAAAACGACGCCTTAAATGCTTTAAAAAGGCTGACCTTAGAAATCAGAAATCTATTAAGTGATAATTGTAATCAATGTGCTAATCTGGTCAAGTTTCTAACACAACATAAATATTTGATTTTTGACATTTTTAATTTTTAATAATAATATAATATTTTGAAATTATTAACCTTACAGGGATGGCAAAAATGACTTTCTACTCCTTTACATCATGAATTTGGTCGTGGTTGTTTTCAAACTGTCCATAAGGCATAACTTTTAACTGGTGTTTTGAGATAGAATCTTTGTAGTTCCTCAGTGAAGTTCCAGAATTAACAAGACTCAGTGGTGTAATTCATTAAGTAAAACATTATGGATTTCTTGGACATCTTGTTCCAATAGTTGCTGAATCATACATGGAAGAAAGTCTATGTATTAGATTGAGAGAACTGTGACAGGACGAATTTAACCTACTAATTTTGAAAGGAGTCCAAAGGGCTTTGAATATAATATGATGAAAATACTTGTATGATGGATGATAAATTCCCATTTTTCAAACATTTTGTCTACTTTCTTCTGGAGATGACTTTAGAAATGTGTTTCTGAATAATGATTTGTGGATGATACTGAGAATATAATTTCTGTTCTTTTCCAGAGTCTTCATGAATTTAGATGCTGTCTTATTTCAATGTCTCTCACTCTTAAAAACTGATAATATCCTAGCTTAAGTATCTGTGACATAGGAGGAGATTAGTGTCAGCTACAATTTCATACTTAGAGATGTTTATAAAATTAAAAATTAATAAGTCTAAGATTAAAATTTTCATGAGGTTAGACCTAATTTTACTGCTGTCTGATACATTAATCAAAATAGATATTTTATGAGATACAGACATAATTAAAATATTTTTACAAGAGTGATAAAAATTATAATTCATTTGCATTCTCAAAGATTATATAAATCTTGAATTGTTTAAACAATTTGTGTTAGCATTTTTAAATTATTTTTATTCAATCGTTAATGTTTTTTTGCTGCTTTGAAAATATAAACCAGATTTGCAATATTGGTGCTTTATAATTCCCAAACAAAAAATCCCCAAAATAACCCAAAAGTGCTTGGACACCTTTACCTTTTTATCTGACCTTACTCATTCATTTGCATCGTTCTGCAGTACAATAGGATTAAGCTAAGGAATAGCTTTACCAAAGCTTTATTTAAGCCTACCACAATTTTGTAACCAATTCTTTCAGTTCCTTGAAAAGATTGATTACATTTTGCTTCCTTAGAGATAATGGAGATAGTTTTGTGTTAGTTCAATATCACAATTATATGTTGTTCTTAATTTGTAAGTTTTATGGAGTCGTACTGATTCTGCTTCACTTAATAAAAGTATTTGTTTCAGAAGCTCTGGTTTTCTTTTTTGTTCTTCTTGTATTACAATAAATAAGAGAAATCACGCTTATAAAATTGTGTTCATACAGGAACATAAAAATGTGATAGTTCTTTTGTTTTGCTGTTTGAGTTTTTCCCACTACAGAGGTAGCTAGGCCTTGTAAAAGTAGCCCTAAAAAAATTTTTCTCTAGGAAAAATTTCTCAGAATATGGGTATGACTGGAGAAGAAAAGTATAGGGGGGTGACAAATGAGTGTTTGGTTTATGAAGTGAGTATATCCCATTAGAGATCTGTAAAGGTAATATAGAACTTTGGTCAATAATGTGTATCTAGTTATTTCTTTTACACAATTTTACTTGGATGGAAACTTGGAAAAATTTGGTAACTCTCCATTTGAAATTTTAGTATGGAAATTTTAACACTGACATACCCATGCAATTTATACTTTTTTAGATATGTGCTTAGAAGAAATTGGAAATATGCTAAGGTATCAGGATAAGGTGTGTGAAGGCTTTAGGTAATGGAAATAATACAGAGCCTGCTGTCTAGCTGAGCCTTTATCAGCTACACAGAACTGAAGAGAAAAAAAAACAATTGAAAAATACATTTGAAAAATTTTCTAAAAAATTTTAGATATGTCAATGTTGGAAATAAAATTCTTAAATTACAAAAGTATTTTTTAATTTTGTAGATTTCAGTTTTATAATTATCTTCATGACACAAATTTTCAAGGTCATAATAGACACATATTTCTGTGAGCAGAGTTAAAAACTATTTATACTTTGCGTATCTCCAACCTGCTACATTATAGTTTTACTATATCTTTAGTCCTTCCTGTTGAGTTTATATGTTTTTTTTTTAAATCAAGGCTGCATTACTAAAAACACGTTATAAGCCTTAAGTATTCATTTGGAAAGAGATCTGGTTTTAATCATAATAATGTTAAAGAAACACAAGGAAAGTAAAAGCTTTCTACACTTGTTCCATGATTGCACATGGTATTTAATACTAATTACACAATACTAATATGTATTGTGTGTTCTGCTCTTGTGTTCCTATGATAATGTGATTTTTTCAAAATAAAATTATTTAGTTACTTAGAAAGGCCTTCCCCATATCTTAAGTTTGTAACTACCTGCTATGTCATGAGTAAGTAAATAAACTTTATTAGGTCTGTTTTTAATACCTGGAGAGAAATGGCTAATCTGCAGTACTGGGATGAATCTCTTCATTTCAGATTCTTGTAATACAAAAACTCGAGAACGTAACCCTATAAGTGCCAAGAAACTGAATATTGGTTTTGAACATGAATGATCCATAATTCTAATATAGACTGCGTGGTGTTTAAGAAACTAAATTGCAGCCAAATACTTTTTTGACAGTTTGAAACAAAATTAAATAATTTCTTTTCATAACATCTCCTGCAGCTTCCAAGTTAAGATGGAAACAAATTTGCAAGACACAATTTCACATGTTTAGGGAAGATGCCATCCGCTGAGAAACATATACTTCCCTTACTCTGCTCTTTTAGATTTCTGTGAGATTTTCTTTTAAGATAAGAGACTAAATTGTGAAATTTATAAGTTGGACTGCATTAATCTATATTTTGCCATGATAGAAAGAAGAATACTGTGGAAGTAGAATAAGTTTAAATTTAGCAAGGTCTTATCTAGAACATTATGTAGAATGACAGGTTTTAAGATCGTAGAATCATAGAATGATTTGAGTTGAAATGGACCTCAAAGATCATCTAGTTCCAACCTCCCTGCCATGGCAGTGACATCTCCCACTAGATCAGGCCACTCAATGCCCCATTCAGGCACTTGAACACTTCCAGGGATGGAGCATCCAAAACCTCCCTGGGCAACCTGTTCCAGTACCTCACCACCCTCAGGGTAAAGAACTTCTTCCTTAGATCTAGTCTAAACCTATGCTCTTGCAGCTTCCACCCATTACCCCTCATCCTATCGCTACAGGCTCTTGTAAAAAGTCCTTCCTCAGCCTTCTTGTAGGCCCCCTTCAGGTACTGGAGGGCTGCTATAAGGTCTCCCTGGAGCCTTCTCTTTTCCAGGCTGAACAAGCCTAACGCTCTCAGCCTGTCCCCACAGGAGAGATGTTCCAGCCTTCTGACCATCTTGGTAGCCCTCCTCTGGACTTGCTCCAACAGCTCAATGTCTTTCTTGTGTTGGGAGTTCCAGAGCTGGACACAGTATTCCAGATGAGGTCTCACAAGAGGCAGTAGAGGGACAGAATCCCCTCCCTCAACCTGCTAGTCACACATCTCTTGATGCATCCCAGGATACAATTGGTTTTCTGGGCCGCAAGCACACACTGTTGGCTCGTGTTGATCTTATCATCTACCAACACACTCAAATCATAGAATCATAGAATCATAGAACAATTCAGGTTGGAAGAGACCCTTGGGATCATCAAGTCCAACCATTAACGCTACACTACAAGTTCACCCCTAAACCATATCACCCTACACCACATCTAAGTGACACTTAAACACATCTAGGGGTGGCTGAGTTGCC
>NW_009727500.1:0-6574 GCF_000703405.1 Apaloderma vittatum | reverse complement strand
GGGAGGAGATGGAGAAATCGGGATTGTGGAACCCGGGAGGAGATGGAGAAATCGGGATTGTGGAACCCGGGAAGAAGGGACGGATGGGGGGAAGGTGTTTCTGTTTTTAAGATCTGTTTGTTCTTTCTTATTTCTCACTACTCCTCTCTGATTTGTTCTTTTAATAAATGTAATTTTTTTCCCCAAAATCGAGTCTGCTTTGCCCGGGACAGTAAATGAAAGTGATCTCCCTGTCCTTATCTCAAACCTTAAGCCGTTTGGAATATTTTCTCCCCGTCTGGTGGAGCAGGGGGAGTGAGAGAGTGGCTGGGGTGGGTTGGCTGCCAGCCAGGGTCAAACCACGACAGTACCATTGTTCACAAATGGAGAAACTTTCCTCTGGACCAGAAAAGGAGGACAGCTTTGAGTCGTAGAATCATTCAGGACCTCCGTGCTGCCAACGTCACAAATTAGGTCAATTTTAACGACAGTATCTTTTTCTAATTAAGACTATACCTCCTCAACTTACTTGATCCTTCTGAGATGGCAGGAGGCACTTTTCCTACAAGCAGTTTACTGCGAGGTGTTAATTAATTGTAATTTAGCAGAACGTTACAAAAAAATCATTTTAATTTCATGGATTTTGGTTGCGTCTCTGCTGCGCTCCTCATTCCGTTGCGCTGGAGCCTACGGTGTAATCCTTTTCCGAAAGAGACCCACGGAGGCGTGACCCCGTAAAAGGTGAATTTTTCTAGGCACGACTTAAGGCTACGCAACCCAGAAGCGAAGCGTTTCATTTCTCCGTGCGCAAACACACTCAAAACTAGACGGGAGGGTTACCTGGGCAAAATGATCTTCTCTTCTGCCGTCAGAAAGGCGTAATCATTAAAAGTACTAAACTTCATCGACGGCGGGTACTTGAAAGGTTTTGCCCCGAAGTTGAACTCGCATTGCTGATAGGACATGAAACTAGCCGCGGCAAAAAAGCCAGACCTGCAACGTGATGAACGACAGATATTTAGAGTGTCTTATAATAGAGCTTTCCCGAGATGTTACTACTACTACCAGAAAAGAGTCCACCCTGAAACCGTTCTGCAGCTAAACGGGAGAAAAACCTCTAATGCATCCCGTTTCTTGTGCACATACTCGCCTTGTTTAGCTCTCAACTCCTAAATTTGTTCTCAGGGATTATATGAATTTACTACCGAGTCAGCCAGTAAAGGCTGCCTTATTCTACAACTAGGATTAGTCACACTTACACCAAGAGCACATACACACACCCAACCAGCCTGCAACCTCATCCTCTTTACGCTGATCAGCTCAGTTATCTCCTCCAGCACTGGGAGGGGAAAAAAAAAATAAAAATAAAGAAGTTTTTTTTGTTCCAAACATCTGCTGTTCAGCCGAGCTGCGAGGAGCAGTGAGCAGGCACAAACCTGGGGCACCTGCAGCTCTCAGGACCTGCACAGGATGAATCCAGGTCTGAGCTCCCTTCGCACAGCACCCATCTGTTCCTGCTGGCCCTCGCGGGATTACCTCGGGACAGCTGTCTCTTCTTCGCGCAAACGCCACCGCTACCACCTCTTTCAGTTTTATTGCCTGAAAGGGCCCAAGTTGACTCACTCCCAACGTTCTAACCACAAAACAGAGTCCGTTGAGTATAGAAACAACATCCTCCACGCAAAGAACCGAGTGCTGCGAGCTGAAGAGACAAGATACCCTGCAACACTCTGAACTACTGCTTTGCTTGCATCATGAACTTCATTTTGAGGAGGAAATCTGAATGAAATCATTAGTGCAGCAGCATTAATTAAGTATTGTAATGTTTAATTAAACTGCATGGCTTCTCTCCGGCCACACCGGCTTATCTTCCCAGAACTAAAAGGCTGAACCTCTCCATGAGAGTCCGAGGAATTAGCCACGTGAGAATTTTCATGGCAAAATAAGCCAACACCTTTCTGCAATGCTACCCAAGAGACTCTCTCCCATGAATATTCGATATACTGCTACAGGAACCAGCCCCAGTGAACCGCAGCACATTGCTTCAGCACACAACTTCAGCATCTACGGGACTGAGGCTTTATTTTTTTAAAAGATTAAAAAATAAAAATCAAATCAAGGGACACCAGAAACTTATTCATCTCTGCTACAGCCTCGTTCCATTTCAGTGCTGTGCTGGTTTGAATGTGGAGAACAGAGCTGAACCTACCTGTGGAAGGTCTGAAATATTTATTTTGGACTTTGAAACGCACCTGGAAAATTATATCCTTCTCACCAATTTCTAAGCAACTTTCAGTTGACGGCTTCAGGTAAGCAACCATGAATTTATGTCTCAAATGGGAAACACGCCGTATAATTAAAACGATTACCCACGGTCCTTCTAGTTGAACACATACTTACACAGCAGATGAAAATACTTGCTTCTCGGCAGGAAGTTGGTTTCCATTCAAATAAAAGATCATTTGCTTTTCTTGCAAGTCTAGTAGAAATCCTATGGTGTCTCCTTGCATGCAAAACAAAGGGAATTTAAAGAGTTCACTTCTGTTAAACGACAACAGCTGGAACAGTTATTGAGAATCACATATCTCGCTAGGAGTCGTCTCACCTGAAAGGAACTGTTTGCAAAAGCATAAAGAAAGAAATATTGATACAGATAGTAACTAAAGAAAAACAAAACCAGGGCAAAACAGTGGAAAACAATATTTTAGTCTATCAGAGTATCAATACTACATAGTTGAAGTATTGCAGAGTATTTGCCAAAGCCAGTATCTCCTTGGATATTTTACATCCATTGAAGAGATGCTCAGAAGACACACTGACTGAAATCTAAGCTTCTAATATGCTTGTGGGTATGTTTCTTTTTAAGAGGTGTTTTAATTTAGCCGTCCTTGGGAGAAATCCTTACTGGAAGAGCAGGCGGCACAGTTCCCACCAGAATGGCATGAACAGACTCCTGTCAAGATCTCAAAGCTGAGACCAAGAACAGAATTTTGCTGTCCTAATAATTATCCGAGAATTTAAAGTAAGCAAGACAGCACAACTCTTCCCCCTTAACCTTGACGTCTAATTAAGTTTTCCACTTCTCTAAAATAACTCTTTCAACCCAGAAAGGAACATTTTAACCCTGTTTGTAGTAGGACAAGCCTCTAAGAAAACAAATCTTATGATCAAGTGTCCAGCAACGTTAGTTGGTGCTGTGATTTGTACTCTGCCTAGGAAAAGAAAAAGCATTTAACCAACAAGATTCTTTTTACACTGGCTGTGGAACAAGGGCACGGTGCCCGCTTTGTGCACTTAAACACTTAAAAATACCCATACAGGGCAACAAGTATTAAAATTTTAGGATCATGAGGAGCACGCAGTGACTGCTCTGCTCACACCTACTAACGAACTGTTTTCTAGACACCTGCGAGAGGAAAAAAGTCTCGTGCAGAAACCCTGTGAGGAGCAAGAGCAGAAGATGGACTGATTACCTTCTTTCCAACAGGGATGGGAATGTGGTTTACTTCGGGCATTATACCAAATCAGCTGCCGGCAGCCATCGTACGCGCAGGAGTATTCGTCGTCCCCGATGCCATAACCTTCCTTTAGGAAAGAGCAAAGCGTTTCAGTCCGTGGCAGCTCCTCACACAGAAGGGCTGAAGTTTATTTTGATTCAACTAAACCATTCATCCAAGGGCAGGAAGAGGTTCTCCCAGCCCCATAAAGGTAATTCTTTCAAACCAGTCTTAGTTTCGATTTCACATCAAAAGGAATTTGCTGCGGAGGGGAGGGGATATTGTCTCCAAAGTGGTTTTAATTCTCCAAAAGCTCAAATCACTCCGATTAAAATATTTAAAAATCAGAAGGCTCGTACCCCAAAAGTGAACTTTTTGCACCTTAAAAAGACAACGTAAACGTGTAACCACACTCTTATCTCCAAGTCCCAGCACCAGACTCACGGTATCTTCCCCCAAAAGATACCCAAGCACCACCAGAATGCACAGTACATGGAAAGAGAACAAACCCAGAGTCCCTTCCAGAAGTTCTTGCAGGTTGTGTTCTTTTTGGCGTCAGCCTCCCTTGGTTTGTGAAAACTTTATCAAGGCTTGAGACAAACGCAAAACTAAAAGTTTCAGAGTGGGAGAAGAACCCATCGTGTAAGAGAGCCCAAACATGAAACCCCAAAGCTTTAGGGAAGATAATTTCCTCATGAGCGCAAATACCAGACGGCATCTGATGACACAAGCCTCTGCTGTCCCAAATTAAAGCTAAGCCCAGCTAAGGGGTGTTTAATGTCATATTTAGGACTAGTCTTTTTGTTCCACATGCTGTAAATAAAGAGCATATGGCTACTCTGACGACTGTTTGTGACACGCTCAGGAGATAACGTCCTCCTATTTCAGGCAGTCGCTTGATGAACATTTAGCCACCAGCAAAAATGTTGTAGCAACAGAAAAAAATCACCCCGCTCGGAGATGCGACATCTCTTACTCTCCTATCTTATACAGGAAGCACAGGCAAAAAAAAAAAAAATGCATATGCACCAAGCTGCTTAACAGTAAGCGGAAGGAAAAAAAAAAAAGGTAAAAATCTTTTAAGCCTCTTAGTCTAAAGGCAGACACATGGCCTTTTATTTCAAACGGTTTCCATTACCATGTGGGCCTGGCCTTTGGACGCGATGCAGAGATGCACACGTGTTACACACCGGCAGAGGACAACGCTATTTCCAGGAATAAGTAGAAGAAAACGAGCAAGGCCACTACACTCACAGGAAGGCTTCAGTGAAATAATGAAAAAAAAAGCTACACTCCCATTCTTGCTGCCACCGGTGTTTCTCTCACACTCCCAACCACCAGTATTTACTCCCAGGTACGTATCTGGCCTATCTTCATATTAGCGTCTGCTTTTGACTCAGCTGTAGAATAACTTTCTATAATCATCAGAGATAAGCACTTAAAACTGCTCATTTCTATATTATAAACACATAAGTCTTCTCTGAAATTAAATTCCAAGCAGGAAGAGAAAGCCACACCATTACAGCAATCAGGAAGGGCTACGGCTACTTTTCTCACTCCAGCTCAGCCAGCAGAAGTGTCAACTTGAGATCCCAGTGCTCTATTTCTATTCTGCTCGGTGGCGGCAGGCCACGCCAGGCACGCCGAAAATTTCAGCTTGTGCTTTAATGGAAATTTGGAGAGCTGATAATACAGAAAAGTCTTCTCTAAGCTGAAGCAGACAAGTTTTCTAAGTAGTAATCGTTGCGCTTTCTCAGTGTTATGGAAATACCGAAGCAAATGTCGCTACAGCACACCAAGTTTACAACAAAGTTCCCACGAAGAGTTAAAAAGCTCTAGTTACAGCTCAACTAACACCCCAGGTCGTTGTTTGACGATAGGATGGGGCTTCACATGCACATGGCACATCTTGTTTTAATGCTAGTAAGTACATAAAAGTTAAAAAGTTGGAAAAATAATACTTAGAATTAATAAGATACCAAGTTAGCTCGGTGAGGGGCAGCAAAGCAAACTAAGATAATAATATTTTATATGATCAGAATGAAGGCAAGAAGGTGTGTATGGGTTAATCTGTTTGTAATCTTTATTTTTAATGAAAAGGAAGGCGTCGTATCCCCAGATCACACCATATTGCTGCTAGCAGCAGATCACAGAATCACGAAGGTTGGAAAAGACCTCTGCGATCAAGTCCAACCATCAACCCAACATGACCATGGCCACTAAACCAATCCCATGAGTCAATTTAAATACGCATGAAAGTTAGTTTAACAGGAAAGCATGTTAAAGAGAGCAACCAAACTGCTGCTTGGTGATCTGTGTAAAAGCGAGTGTGTGATAATCTGCTACTTCCTAGTGAGTCATTGTTTACTTCCAAAAGCCAGCAGGCAGTAACTGCTGCTGTTATCAAAAGAATTTCCAAGACCAAGCCTTAAGAAATAAGAAATAACTTCCCTGTAGCTCCCAGACAACAGCAAGCAGATAAGGAGTTGTCACTACCTGACTCCAGTGTCAGTTTGCGGCAATGACAACACGGGCTTTTCCCGTACCACCAAATTCACAAATAGCTTTACGAAAGTAAGGAGGGGAAAAAAAAAAATAATTAAAAAAATTGAAGGAGACGAGCAAGTGCTCAGTTCCTAGCACAAAATAACCGGAGCTATTGCTATACATGGTGTAAGCAGAAAAATATCGAGGTTGGGCTGTCGGTGAGGTGACATCACAGGTACTCACGTGATTGAGAAATTTGCTGTCTTTGGTAGCCCATCCTATCTGCATCACTCCCGAAGTAACAACCGTAACTTCGTAGTACCAAACTCCAGAATCCACACAGAACGTACATCTGACGCTTTCAAAGGACGAGGCATCGCATCGCGCCTGCCGAAACCAAACCAAAAACTAAGTTTCTACAAAATCAGCTTTCCAACAAGGCCCCTTCTTTTCTGAATCAGGTTTCTTGTGTGTAAGAAAAGACATAATTTTAGGGGCATTTCAGATAGAAAGCGACTTCTCTTTAAAGCAATTAATTGTCACACCAACTAGTGAGTAGGCAGGAATGAAAATTGTTCAGCAGTAAGCCACAGAGGGGAAAAAAAAAAAAA
>NW_009727499.1:453-1544 GCF_000703405.1 Apaloderma vittatum | reverse complement strand
TCTCCCTCCCCACATTCCCCCGCCTCCGAGCAAACGCGTCTCTTGCGCGCACCTCCGCGACTTTCTAGGGCCGTAGCTTGCGCCTTGCTTGGTATGTGTGTGCCACAAAAATAATAGGTATTAAAAAGCGCTGGGATGGGGGCAGGGAAGGCGGCCTGGGCTACTAGTAAGAGCTCACAAGCTCTCCGGCTGAATGGGAATTGGGTGGTCGGCATTTTTTTTTTTTTGCCCCCTAAATAAACACAGCTTGAAACGACTTGGGTGGGCAGAAGGGAACGATTTGTGAGCCAGAGAGCAAGTGAGCTGGGCAGGCAGCCGGCCCGTGACTTACCTGCTGGAGACTTTCACCTGACCTTTAGGCGTCAGGGGACTTGGCTGAGCGGTGCATTACCCCACATTTAGATCAGCTGCTTTAGGCTGCGTTCTGCAGAATTAAAACAACAATGAAACACCCAAACTGGAATCCCCCTCCTTTCCAGCCCCCATCACCTCTGGGGAGAATGCAGGAAAACCAACACATTTAGAACCATTAACTCTTAAAATAGCTGAATTTCCTCCAGTAGAAAAAAAAAAAAAAAGCAAGCAAATTATTACACTCATGAGTTCAGGATATTTATATATTATATGAATCGATTAATAAACAGGTCATATCGCTGCAGCCGTCGTCCCTCGAAGACAAGCGCTCGGTTTAGAAGAAACGCTGTAGCCGGTTTCCCCTCACCGTTCCCGGAATTTATTTACTTGACAGAACATTTAAGCGGCCGAGTTTAATATTTTTTTTAAATAAATATTTGAAATAAGGAAAAAGAAGAATGTTTTCCATTGAACGATAATGTATAAGTACTGATAATATCGTCCAAAGCAGAAGAGAATTGTTTAAACAATGTCGGTGCTTGCAAGATTGGCCAGTATAAATACATTCGCACTGCCTTTTTGATGCGAGTCTCTACTGGAACTCTTATTTCCGTATGAATAATGTGTGTGTATGTATAGATATGTATTTCCCCACTGTCGATTGTGCGAAATACGTCTGCAGCTGCAACCTAACGAGGGGCACGGCGCCCTTGGACGGGGGTGCCCGGCTGCTGGCC
>NW_009727499.1:0-426 GCF_000703405.1 Apaloderma vittatum | reverse complement strand
CGGGGGCAGGGAAAAGCCACTCGTCCTTTTCCCTTAGCGAAGATTTATGAAAGTGCTCGCAGGCAGCGCTTCTAACCTCGCCTCCAAGCATGGGATGGATTTAAAACCGAATAACGAATTGCAGAAAAATTACGGCTTTCTCCCGACGCCGTTCTCCGCCCCCCAAGCGCTCCGCCAGGGGTGGGATGGGAGGGGGGAGACGGGACATGCAGCTCGGAGCGAACCGGTGCGAGCTCATTAGCAAAGCAAAGGTTGCAATTAGCGTCTTGCTGATGCGAACCGACCTTTCTCCCCCGCCCGCCTCCCCTAGCCCCCATCACCAAATAATTGCAAAGTATCTGTTGATGTTTTTCTTCCACCCGTCAAAACGTTGGAGCTCTGCCTGCTCCAGCGCTCCTTTCTGGTTTGTTGTGTCTGGAGACAATG